>NW_027291042.1:0-1408 GCF_016086655.4 Lepeophtheirus salmonis | reverse complement strand
TGTTTTAACCAGTAAAAATGACCCTGAACAATATTAGTCCCAAATTACTATAATCACCGATATTTCAGAATTCAGATAACTGAGCAAAAAAACTGAGATCAGTTTCGGGTTTTGCGCTCATAGATAAACTCGATCATTGTCCTAAATTCATTCACACAAAATTCCCCTGTACCTCTTGTACCCCTGTAAAGTGAAATTCAAGTTTGATTTATAATGGAATTTGAGTATATGTTAGTCAGAAGAAAATTTCCGACCTAGAGCCGTTGTATGTTAATTGGACGAATGATTTCATTTGGAGGATTTTAAATTTGACGAAAAGGACAATAATCACCCCTTGAGAGTATATATTTTTGTTGGAATCGATAGCTACTTTCGATTCGAAATGGGTAGGCTGGTGAAGCATCCAACAAAAACCAACGTTCCAGAAGACCTTGGGGACTGTGTTCCAATTCGGCTTAATGGTATCAAACTCGTACGAATCTTCATCCTATATAAAATCTAAGGTATTAGCATGAAAAAATTCATTTGATCCCATCGAAGGAGATCCTCTTGACAAATTGTTGGAGAGTTTTTGAAAGTTGGAATGTCTTGGAATAGTTGATAGTGAGAGATTGCAGGAGAAAGATGATCGTATAGCTCCTGATAAATTTCATGAATCTGTTTAGCTCTAAAATGGAAGATATATTGTTACACTGCCTTTCAAGTTAATTTTTCATTAATTTTTTTCAATTTGAAGAGTCATCTTCTGAACTATACTTCATTATTGAAAAAATATGAAGAAGGCATACAAGCATGTCAAACATTGGGATTTGCAAAGAAGGCAACTTCTTCGTAAATTGAGGCATTTCGTAAAGGGCTTCAAAGTTTTTGCCTCACCATCCCATGATACGAAAAGATAAAACTACTTTCAAGCCACGGAAATGTCTTTTACGCGAGTTTGCCTTATGATCATGGAAAAATTTTTAAATTGTTAACTGGACCAAGGATACAGGTAGATATTGGTCAAGTACTTCTTCGGAGAAGATTGAGAAGATGTTTTGTCAAACAAGGATCGACTCAGAAAACTACTATTATTTCTATAATGATTTTTTCATACTATCACTGCAATTCGCTATCATGCCAAATTGGAGATGGGACACCGGTTCCCTCTAGCCTGTCAATCCATATTAAAAAATTTATATTAGACGATGTATGTGAAGGATCTCATGACTTAGAATCTGGTCGGAGCCAGGTAAAAGATTTAAAAAAAAAAGTTCTTAGGGCTCTATAACCAGTTCATCTTGCCAAGAGATGTTGTCCCTGATAGTCAATTTGGCAACCTGAAGGATTTTTGTTCCTTTTGATTGAATTGTGTATTGCTGCAGTTGATTCTTCACTATCACCATTAGTGGATTAACCCTCTTGCATT
>NW_027291041.1:0-2060 GCF_016086655.4 Lepeophtheirus salmonis | reverse complement strand
CATCAATATTAATTTTTATATTTTTAGAAAAATGATAACTAGAATCTTCTCAATCTATGAGGGTGTATGTAAAAAAACACACATTTGTTTGCTCGTCAAATCGTTTTTTATGTTGTCTTAACTCTATAAATTTTTTTAGTCTTTGTTGTTGTTGGCAACCCTACCAGGTTTTCTATACTTTTATTTGACAGTTATGATTGGTTCTAAGATGTTTCGCCCTGTGTATTTTAGCCCTCATATATATATTTAGAGTGCACAAGCTATCTATACTCACTTTGGCGCCCTCTCTTGAGCAAACACGGGCAAACAGGCAGATTTATTTTATTACATAGCTTGTTCAAACCTTGCACCAGTTGGAAAAAAATTCGTTGTCGCAAATATTTATAAGAGGCACGGAGGTCTCCTTGGAATCCACTTCAGGAGCTACAACATTATATCAGATGATTCACCATTGAAATCTGAACACTTACAAATTCAATAACTAATGATTGAAATTATTTCATATTTCGATATATTAAAGCATAAACAATTATTTACAAGACGAAACGAATCTGAGCTCTCTATCTTTCGTACAAGATTGAAAAGCAATTATCTCTAGGACCACCGTCTACGCCATCAGCAAGTCGAAACGTTGGAGAGGAAGAATGGCTATGTCAAAAGGCCAAAATGGAACCAGAGGACTTAAAGAAATAAATCAGTCCAATGGAACCATGAAGACTTGTCCACAGAGTTATCAAAAAATTGTAATTGAAAAATGTGAGACTTTAACCAGTTGCCAGAATCTTTTGAATTGGTCTTTTGAGTTATTTTGAGCTCTTAATTTGACACTTTTGACCTCCACAGCCCTCAATGCTAACCCCTCGACTACGCCTGCCTTTTGGGTGTATGTCACGTTTGGTAAAGCATTTTGTGTCTTGACATCCCTTTTATGAACACAGTAATTGTGATTTCAATCTTTTTAGTACCAGTATGCCCATGATACAGTAATACATCTGCAGTGGAGGCCAGGCCTTCCTCCGCCGCCTAGAAGCTATCATTGCCGCTAAGTGAGGCTACATTAAAAATAATTAAGGGAGCTCATCCACTTATCTATTTATAGTATTAATTATATTGCTAATAAATAATTTATATCTTGTAGAAGTTTAAAGTTCAATGGGTTCGGATTGTAATGGATCATACGATAATTTCTCGAACTGTGACTTTTTTTATTGACGTGTTTTTTTTTTTTGCATAGTTAAGAGCGAATATGAGGCTTTTAAAGGAATCATTGCAAAGTGGTCCCTATCAAATATGGAAATAAAATCTGAAATGGCTCCAAGAAAATTTTGACGACTTCATCTCGTCGTACTTTTGGTCACCAAATTCATTTCCGGATATGAATCGATGCATTTTTTTTAATAAAAGTTGTTGGGCGTGATGGAATAACAAACCAACTAACCCCCTGCAACAACAAAGACAGATCAGTTAGATCAAGAAAGAATTTTGTAGGATTTGCCAAGGGGCCAAGTTTTTTAGTTAAGGGTTGTTTGTGAGTTTTAGCCTCGTATTGAGACTGGAGGTGATTTTATTTAATAAAATAAATCAAAAACCATCAAGCTTTCAGAATCTGTTTTTATTTTAATCTGATGACTGCTTGGAAAGAAAATTGTTATTTGTGTTGCTGAGATCAAACAGGAGGTACGTATTTAAACTAAATAACTCTTTTGGGACACCCTAATATACATTTTACGCAAAAATCGCTAACAATTTGAAATTTTGATCAAAGAAAAATATTTTTATTGAATATTTTCTATAAATAGATCATCGATATAATATACGAGTATATATTCAATGGGATAGATTCAAAATAAATATGCTTCGTTTCCTTAAAAAATACAGATATACATTTGTATTTGTCAAAATATGTCTTTTGACAAATGGGTTCAGGATATGATATGATATGGTTATTCTTAAATCTGGTCTTTTGATGATAAAAATAGAGGGGATATATATTTTTAAAATTTGTTATAATGACAGTGATAAAGGAATGAAGCCTCAATCCCTTTTTTGTGACATGATAT
>NW_027291040.1:0-2588 GCF_016086655.4 Lepeophtheirus salmonis | reverse complement strand
GAATGATTGGGTTTGTTTAAAAGATGGGGTGGATCTGTGTGGATGAAAACAGTATTTTGTTCTTTTTCGAGGATCTTGGACCATAGCTCTCCCAATGAACGGGTAAACATGATCTTATTTGATGACCATAAGATTTCATTTGGTGATCTTTCCAACAGCCTTTCGAGTGTTTTGAAATTCCATTCCAGGATTCCATGTAAGAATAAAACAGATCTACATTTTCCTCCTGTTTTCATTAATAGATTCTTTATACATTTCACCAAACTCTCAGTATGTATATTTCTTTGCGGAAAATGGGTGAAGAAGTTTTCGATGTTACTTGAGGGTTTTGATCTGTTCTTATTTTCATCGACTGATGTTAGATTTCCTTCTAACATTTTGACCTTCTTTATCAAAACTCGATTTTGCTCATCTAATTCGCCCTTCGTAGGCATTCTGGGATCTTTCCATTAACTCAATCTTCACGACCTACCAATTGCAACATGTTATGTTTAGAACGATCCAATAAATAAATTTCAAACACTTAGAACAGACTAACTCTTTATTGCATATATTAATAAATATTTACACATACTATCTATTTACAGGTTGATTCTTATATCATATCAGTGCCAATTGTTTTAATCATAATATTTCTAAGAATATTCAAGTAACACAATCGTTTTTTCAACTTAGAGTATAATTTATCTCATAGGTCCGTCTCGTGTAAAGAAATTGTGATAACTGTCCATAAGGCAGAAAGGACAGGAGTCTCCTTAAGTTTAATAAACATTTGCTTTAATATATTGTAAACAAATAATACTGAGTCTCGAACTTAAAATCTCTTCATCGATGTACGTGGGGCTCTTCTTTCTTTACCAACCCTAGTGTTATGCAAAGTTATTTTCTTCATATTCATAACCTATTTTTATCTCTTTAATCAAACTGTCTTTAAAAAACCTTGTAATATGAGTATGGTTAACCCCTCGCATTTTGTTACTATAACTATAAAAATATCAGGACTTTCAAGGAGTCTCCCATCTAAGTGTTGAAATTCAAAATCCATAAAAGATCTATGCGAGTTCGATTCAAATATAGTATATTGAGTCAAGATATTCTTTTTCTAGATAAATCTCAGCATTGGAGTTTTCATTATTGATTTTAGGATACTTGACACTAGGTTTGTTACAACTATTTTTTCTAACTGACTTTGTATTTTCTAATTTTGGTTCGATTTATAATCATTAACTTCACCTTCATTGGACTTGCAGAAAGCAAAGTGAATGACAGTTTTGAAAAATGTCAATAATTTTTGGAATTTTTTAATAAGACTTAGAGACACGACCTTTGTGAGTATGCTCACTCAATATGGCCGCCCTCAGCAGCAATCGCAGCCTCCACATGGAGGCGGAAAGCCTTGTAGGAGTTGACTATGAATTTCTCAACAAGTTGTTCCACTCCTTCACAATGGCGGCCTTCAGGGAGTCCATGTTTCGGATGAGATGTCCGATTAGTCTTTCTCTCCAAAGTGCCACACACAGAAAAGTCCAACTGGTTCAAATCCGGCGAAGATGATGGTCACAGGTCCTGGGGCAAAAAATCACCAAATGTTGTCGGCGCAGAACTTCTGGCATTTGGCTGATATTTGTGAGGGTGTGCCATCTTGTGTCTACACTCAGCTGTCCTCTGGTATTGAGCCGTGCAGAATGGTGAACCTCAGCACATTGTAGTAGGCCTCCTGGCCGATTTTCTCCCCAAACTTAAAAGAACGGACCCCACGACCCCCAGGACCATTGTTTGAGCCAGATGTTTTGTGCGGAACACCCCTTGACCTCCTCTGTTGATCTTCCAAGCTAATGTTCGTTCCAACGGTTGTAGACCTGGTACAAGGTGAAAATCTTCTCATCAGAAAAAAAATTTACTATGGATCAATTTGCCTTAATCCACGTACGCAGTTCGGTTTGTGCCTCTGATATCGATCAAGAGTATTAGATTATAGTTTTTTTCACGTATTTTGTACCATTTGATATTATATTCGTTTCTTATGTGTATACACAATAAATTTCATACTAAGGATACGGGTTCGTCCAGAGCGTAAAAATCATCTCAATCCTTGGATATCCATTGTCAGATCTTTGAATGTTCCAAGGGTAAACGCCTACTTAGAGGAACAGACTCCGAATGGCTAGTTTGGAAGATCGCAAAATTGTTAGTAAATATGTTAATGTTGTTTGAAATATCATATTTCTACTCTTGATCTACTTGTTAGGAAGTTGATTACTGAAGGTGATCGTTTGCATAATGCTATTTTATTTGAAAATAGAAACAATGAAATCATTCTTCTAGGAAATCCCTGTTCTTAAAATGTTTCATCATCCGAGTGTTAGTCCTCTCAAGAAATCCTGAGTGCTCGCTGCCTCTCAGTTACTACTTTTGTAAGCACACTTCCGCTCATTTTGTAAAGTAATGAGCGCGCTCTCTCTCTCAATGAAAAATGAGTGAGCTCATTTTTTCGCTTGTATTTAAACTTCACAACTTTTTATGTATGTATTTTACAAAAAAAATCCAATTCAATTTTTTCCCTTTTAAACCTGTTTTATCTAATAGAT
>NW_027291039.1:0-406 GCF_016086655.4 Lepeophtheirus salmonis | reverse complement strand
TTGGCTGTTGTGATCCATGTAACAGAGAACTTATATTATTAATTAGATAAAAATTAAAAAACTCAATGTAAGAAAGCAGTCTGAACCTTGCAAGGAGGCATTCCTCAGTGTTGAGGAAGTTATATTGCGACTGACCACTATATTTAAATAAGTTTTTTGTTTATGTCTATTTTGAACAAACTAATAATATTTATATGAAATATATAATTGGGCAGTTCGAATATTATGAAATAGAAGAAACAATTCTAATGTAAATTTTTATTAGATCTTACTTGTTGCTGTAAAGATCCTGATATTCCAAATTTTATCACGCCCATTCAAATTACTAACCTTTTTGGCTTACATTTTAGTATTAAAAAGAACTGAACCTCTGGATGCCGGTCATAAACCACCATCACCAAAATTA
>NW_027291038.1:0-758 GCF_016086655.4 Lepeophtheirus salmonis | reverse complement strand
AAAAAATTTTATGGTTAATAATAAAAGTAATTGAAATCACTATCATCGCTAACAATTAACAACTTTATTTATACAACAAATAAAAACATCAATTGAACTTTTTAAAATTTTTACAATCATTTTTATTCTCCAACATCAATCTATACATTGAAAGAATTAAAAAATATTTTTGATTTGAATTTTTATTTTTTGTTAAATTTAGAATCATTCAAAGAAGAAAAGGATATATCAAAATATTTAGAAAAGAATTTAAGAAAATTGAAAAAATTACATCCAGACCATAATAGAAGTCCAAATTCAAGAATAATTTACAATTCTATAATTCTTGCAAAAAAAATAATTTTTGGAGAATACGATATAGTAAATTCTATTTTAATAAAACAAGAATAGAAAACAAATTGAAATGGTACGAAGATAATATAACTATTAAAAAGTGTAAAGAGTTTAAGAAAGGTTTAGAATTAGAAGAACCGATAAGTTTTTTTGATCTATCTGAAATAAAATTTAACATTGAAGAAAATATGAAATTAAATGGAAATAACTATTAAAAATTGAATGAATGTGTTTTTTACTCTGTTTTTAGTTATTTGTTTAAAGAATTTGAAAAATGTTCAAAAAAGACAATAAAATATAAAATTTACGATAATAAAGAGACAGTGAAAGATTTTTATAAAACTTGTGATATGTATGAAAGTAAATTATCAGGAGATTTTCTAAAATACAACTCAAACCATCATAACTTTAACGACTATGAAATT
>NW_027291037.1:0-19807 GCF_016086655.4 Lepeophtheirus salmonis | reverse complement strand
AAAATGCGAAAACAGCATCTTCTGGCGACGAAAATCGTTGACCATTCATTTTTTCTTGATGTGCGGAATAAAAAGGAAGTCATTAGATGTTAAGTCAGGGCTGTACGGCGGATGACCTATAAATTCAAAATTTTGGCCGGTCAAAAAGGTGCTGGTTTGAGCCGATGTATGTGAGCTCGCATTGTCATGCTGAACAATGATTCGTCTTCTCTTGTTCCTTTTTCGAATTTCTCCGAAGACTTCAGGAAAACGAATTGTGATGTACCACTCAGAATTGACTGTCCTACGATGCTCAAGTAGAACAGTCGCGACATTACCAGTTTTGCCGAAGAAACAGGCGACCATTTGTTTCGAAGTGCTTCTTCCACGAACAACTTTCGTTGGATTGAGCTCGTCTTCAAAGACCCAAAAGGTCGATTATTGTTTAGTTTCGTGCTCATACGGATAGATCCGTGATTCGTCACCTGTGACAATTTTATAAACGTCTTTTGAGGCCCTGCCAGCGTATTTTTTCAACATTTCTTTGCACCAATAGAAACGAGCCTTCTTTTGATCGATTGTCAAATTGTGCGGATTCAATGAGAACAAACCTTTTTATGGCCAGGTGTACATGAAATATCGAGTTTATGCTGGTGGAAGAAATACCCAAGGATGCCTCTATCTCACGGTATGTCACATGACGATCTTACATTATCACTTCACGCACGGTATCAATAATCTCTGGCACAACGGCCGTTTTTGGACGACCTTCACGGAATTTTGTCTTGGAGCGAGCGTCGGCCACGATTGAATTCATTGAACTAGTTTTTCACAGTGCTATAGGATGGTGCTTCATCGCCATACAAAGGATCAGTTTGTTCCGCTGCAGCATATGGAAATGCATTATTAAGAGATCTGAAATTAACTACTCCCCAAAATTTCCTTTCAACATCGAAAGTGGGTAGAAAAGCAAAGAAATATCTCAATAATATTAATCAAATTGCTGAAGAAAACAAAGAATTTATTAGCATCAAGTTTGATAGTCGCAAAGATCTCACAAAAACCTTACCCAGGCCTCAAAGACCTGAAATATTTGAGGAGCATATCACAGTAATTCTAGAACCAGAAGGTAAATATATCAGCCATTTTCCCCCAATTTCTGGAAGAGCAGAAGACATTACAAGAGAATTATTTTCCTCAATGTCTGAATCTGGAAGTCTTCATTCTATCAGAGCCACTGGATGCAATGGAACTGCAGTAAATACAGGGCACAAAGGTGGCATCATTAGGCTTCTGAGCAAAAAATTTGACGCTCCTTTACAATGGGTTACTTGCATGCTCCATTTTCATGAATTACCCTTCAAAAAACTATTTGAATTTTATCATGGAAGATCAACAGGACCCAACAAATTTAGGGGATAATTAGGAATGCTTATATTAAACTTTTTATGTCTAACAGATCCAATCAAGTATGAAGCCATCAAAGGATGCGTTCCACACGTCTATGACTCTTTTAAAAACAAACTCAGAAGGGATCAAAAGTACTTTATAGAAATTTGCACAAATTTTCAAAATGGATCACATTCAATCCCAATGCATTTCCTAAAAACACATCCAGGAACTGTCCACAATGCCAAATGGATTACTACAGCATCCAATCTTCTGAGACTCTACATCCAAACCAGAAATCAGTTAGAAGAACTTAAAAATTGGTAATGATCATTCTTAATATTTCTGGACCAACATTCGTATCATTAAAAAGTATCATCAAATTAGATATACTTCTCAGCACTCTTTCTTTGCCTTGCGTCATGGGTGTCAGCATTTTACAAAAGAGGAACAAAATATAGTTGCAAATTCATTCAAAGTTAACTCATTCGTTGCATACACAGAAGCTATACTTTTAGGCGCTTTATTTGAGTCGAACAAAAATACCAGAAGTACAGTGCAGTCAATATAATCATGAAAGACAGAGAAAAAGAAAAACTGGATCAGTTAGGCAATATATTTACCCAACTGATTACTTAAACTTTAATGCAAAAGTTATTTGGAGTTAGTTGATTTATCATCGATTCCAAATAGTTTTTAACGGAACCTCCTTTAACTTTTGACATAAAAATAATAATTTTTGAAGTGCATTGAAGGATAACTTTTGGATTTACAAGATGTTCCGTGTCATTCGCAAAATATTGCTTTAACCTTGTAAAGAACTATTTTATTGCATTAGATAGTGACAATTAATAATCAATCTTACTCTTGCAAACCTTTTTCGATATTATTTTACAGATCCAAAATAAAATGTCTTATATGTTTTGTTATTTTTTAAAAGCTTAGAATAAGAATATAACTTATATTACAAATTAATATGTGTATTATACATAGTTTAGTCTACTATTACTTGTTGAAAATAAGTAAAAGAATGAAGAAAATTGCTACACGCTTTATATTATATTTTTGATAAGGTCCACAAGGGTAGAGAATAACCGTTTTTACTAAACAAATCAATTTTTTAAATAAGAAAAGTTTTTTTTAAACTCATTTTAATAACAAAAAGTAAACATTGTGCCTGTAAAATCATTTTTGGAGAATTTTATAACTAACTAGAAGTGTTGACCGGAAGTAGCCTTTTGATTTTTGCACAACATTCTTACTCATACTAAACCTCAACTCATGGTGGAAACGGATTTTATATTGATAAAAATTGGTTCCATTAGATACACTCTGATGCTGGAGAACCAGAGGATAATTCAATGGAACAAGGACCTGCTTTATTAAGAAATTTTAACTACATATATGTGTTTTACAAGATTTCATCCTATTTTCCTTGATTTATTTGCATGTTAGGCCTTTTTCTGCATTTATGTTTGATTTTTTGAGTTTTTTATTAGCATATTTATCAGGATTTTTAGCTTAATTTTTAAGCCTTATTACTTATTACATTGTATCAAAAGAATAATACTACTTTACTTTATTTCACTTATAAATTGATATCCACAGTAAGAAAATAACAATGCTACAATCAATTTGGTAAGTATTTATATTGAACAATGACTAGGCGAATAATTGTAAATTGGTATACACAGTCTTACTCTTCAAACATCGTCCTAAACCTCTAAGTAAAACTAGAAAATATAGTTATTTACAAATGAACAGTAATGAAATATGTATAAAATTTTGCCTTCTCTGCCTCACAGACAGTAATTTATAATTTAGTATTTTTACACATAATAACACATAGTATTAGTCTCTATGATTTTAATTTTAAATATTTTTACTCTCGGTGGCACTTTTATTTCTAAAAGAAATGTGGTGCGCAGTTTGATAAATCCTGTAAGACTTAAATATTCATAATTGATGTCGTCACTCACCAGATCTACATATGTTTGAGTTTTTTATAATCAAACAATTTGAATCATACCTCTCAATTTAATTATTATTTCGAGAGGTTGTTGAATATTGTCTAAAAACTTCCGAAAAAGGGAAAAATTATTACAATACTTATTTGTAAGATCTTGGATAAATTAAAATGATAATAAATTTATTTATTTAAATAAAAGTTACAAATTGAATTTTTCAATTATATTAGCTTGGTTTCTGTTATTTCTAATAGTATATAAAACAATATTTTAAAGCAAGAGAAATTGTTCCTATTTGCGTTTAAAAACGTTATTTACGTTTCTGCTCAGTACATAATTCCCAGACAATATGCTAAAAACTTCAATGAATATATATATTAGAGTAAATTTTGAATAAGTTTACTTAACATTTATTTTATTGTATTGAATAATTACGGAGTAAAGTCTTTGTAAATTAGTAACTAGCATTGAATTAGACAAGAATCCAGTCTAAATTTCAAATATTTATAACTCCTATTGTAGATCAAATTAACTTCTTAAACTAGAAAATTTAGCTAATTAGATATATGTTTAACATTAGTTTTAATTTCATCCAAATTTGTAAAATTAGGTATCCACGGTAGTTAAATTTTTTATGGAACTACTTATATTGCTTTTTTCATCGATATAAATTATACAACGTGGAATTATTCATAAGATTAAAAAATTTACAATAATTTATTTTATAAAAATATACATCAAGACAAAAATATAAGGTTAAACTAAATTAGTTTTTGTATCAGAATGAGGATAAAAGTGTTTAGATAAAGATAACCTATATTTTAAAAAAGTTATCAATTTTTCTAGTTGTACACGATAAAGTGTGATAGACCTATTGAAATTTTTAGGATTTTATTTCTTTACAAATTAATGCTGCCTATGTTGAATTAATAACTTAGACCTGTAATGCTAACTTGAAATATTTGAAAAGTTCACCCAGCCTCTATAGGAACAAAAATCCACCCATTTGGCCCCATCCTATCATAATTAATAAAAGTGTGATAATTCTTCTTCTATAATTAATGCATTTCCTCACGTATTTATTATGAGGTTAACGACAAGGTATATTTACAGAACTAAAGAAAAGGTATTAATTGAGTAGTAGAGGGGAAATCCTTTGAAGCCACGAACAAGTCATATGAGAAGTTTCATTTATGTATCAAAGACTGTTATTTGGCTACATAGCCACAAACGACGAATATAAAGGAAGTTTCACTAGAAACTAGTTTTCACTATTTTATTAACAGGGATAATCAGAGATGTTCAAAAAACTATTATAATAGAGGTAAGTTTTATTGATGATAACGACAATTGTAGCGGACTTATTCATCAGTACATCTGGGCATTATTTATATTCTCATGTACCTGAAGCATAATTACTTGGACTCGTAACAGTAAAAAATCGGAACAAGAGGACTCGAACTTTACTTGAACACTTAAAAATGGAGTGAAATACAGTTCGGAATATTGGATCTAATGGATATTTACTTTTTCTATAATTATTTTTAGTATTTACTGTTTAGAATGAGTAATTAACAATCATTTATGGAGTATGAAGATGATATATAATGAAGATCCAAAATAACCAATAATAATTATGAATATAGGCAGATACGAGTAGACTATTATTTCTTAATATTTGATTTCTTATGTGCATTGTACTATGTAGGTTTTATTAATGATAACCTCGATGAAAATGTGTAGTGATCTCATTCTTTAGAACTAATTTAAGTTTTGTGTACAAATTCCCCTATAACAGAGGATATGAATTGATAAGGGCATCGTTATTGATTGTATCACTGTTTTCATCCATACCATTGAGACTGACTTGAAGAGCTCGGCGTAGTAATCAATCGTTTTCGATCATCCGAAGTAAGGAACAAAATTTTTACTTTGGAGATATGAGTATTTTCAAATTAATTAGGACAGAGCGTTGTAATTCTGTTCCGACCATTAGAAAAACAAGTGACATGCAAAATCATTGGAAAAAATTGTTTAAGATTTTTGATTGCTTTTAATATTAATATGGAGTGGGACATCGCAGGGATTTGCATCTAATTCATATCTGACATAAAATTATGAGCATCAGGTTTTGATTCATTGAAATTCTTTGAATAAAGCTTCAAATTATTTTCGTGAAAACGACTTTTATATCCTGTTGAAATTCGAATTTTCTAAAGGCTTGATTCCCAAAATCACAAAGGCCACATGACAAAATTTTGGAAGCCTTCCCATTAATCTATACTTTTTATTATTTATTGTCGGCAAAAACGAGTTAAAATTAATATTTATACATAACAATTTTATAAAAAATTTATATTATTTAATAATAAAAATATATAATTGTTATATTTATTTGTTCATGTTACTTGGATAATATTTTCTTTAAAACATGTTAGAAAGAAATTAATATTGGAATTATAGGTACAATAAGTTTTAGAATGAATACTTTTAAAATGATAAAACTACCTCTAGTATACACATTATATTTTATACAAATAAGTTTTTATTTCATCTAACATCAAGGAAGACTACAACCTATAAAATTAGCTTTATTTTTAAGTTTTAAATTGAGCATCATTTTTATTTAATTCAAACTTCAAGAATTTCCATCACAATTATACATTTAAACAGTTTGGGGTGTCATTTTTTATTTATTTTTATGTTAAGGATGACGAAGGAATTGTACTTTGACGTCATACATAATATTGACTGCGATAATGACAATGTAATAATTTTTCGTTAAAGATCCATATCCATTTTGAACATCACTGGTGATTATACCTTCTAATAAACTGTTTTATTGAATATAATACTTCCAATGTAACAAAATTTTATTGTAATTCTATTCATTATTGATTGAGCACATAATAAAAAAATTAGAATATCAAATATATTTTCCTCAATTTAAATTCCCTATTTATGAGTTCTACTTTATTTTCTTTTTAAATCTGGTTAATTCATTCGGCTTTATTATGAAAATGCAAATTTTATTTAATCATAGATCTCCAATAGATTGATGGTAATGGATGAACTAATCTAAAAAATGTTGTCTCCGAATACGACCAAATATTAAAAATGAAATTGTAGATATAAAAAAATAGGAATAATAATCGTGTAAATTATTTGTGATTAATTTTATTAATCTGGCATTGGTTGAATGAATTTTAAATAAACCACAAACTCTCCAAAAAATAATAATTAATTAATTTTTATCTAAAAATACATATATCAGCTTCCAATTTTTCATTAACTTAGAGTCATAGAGAAAGATCTCTTCTTTGGGAATTTTAATTGCCATACTTTTTTATGCAAGTTGACTATTGTATTTCTCATCGTTTTTTGATTCTTGTTGTTTTTTCAATGCTTTTACAAATATTAAAAGTCTCAATCTTATAAATCTATCCATAATTTTATTCTTTAACGAATGGCACAGTGGTAGGGCATTGAAATTTTTAGTTATAACATCACATGTATCTTTTATTTGAACAGAAAGGTTTTTCTTGAGAAGTGTATTAAAAAAATTTGTATTCCGTTTTGCACTTTCAATTATTGGTAGAATGATATTTATAAACATTTCTTGGGAATAGTAGACAAGACTATGTCAAGTATATATTGTGCCTCATTTTTATTGTTAAAAACAAAGATACTTTTTTTAAGCAGACTAATGAATACAAATTCCTTAATATGTCAATAAACCATACATCCATTAAAACACTCATGTCACAAATATTATATTGAACAATGTATCTTATTGTCCTACCCACTTCATAGGACCAGAAATTCAAGGCCGGGCCAACCTTCATCTTATCAAATTTGCATGGTGGTTTTAGTACAAATCTTTCTGGAAATTAGCCACCATCTCAAAATGTTTTTAATTATATCAATTATAATTGGACCTCAGTTTGATCTGTCATAAGGATTTGGTGTAGAATAATATGCCATTACTTGCTTCTATTTCGCCGAAGAAACTCCTGAAAGCATAAAAGTGAAGAGCTTTTGTAGCATCACCTTCGGAATATGGAAAAATGATTCTTCCAATATAGGTAGAGCCACTCTTGCCATGCTTAACAAGTGAAACCTTAACTGAACATTTATTTAACGTTAAATACATTTTCTTTCAATTTTTTTACATACTTTTGACCTTGATCTTTATTATGTCAATGATTTCATTATAGATTACGTCATGAAACATTGATCATTTTGTCCTTTTTTGTAAAGTTATAATGCAAAGCAGAAGTAAATACTCTCTTAATAAGTCATAACCAGATTTCCTACCGGCCATTCTTAATTTCAATGCATTTTTAATTGAATCATTACAAAAACTTCCGCTTTTAGAATGTTTAATTTCAGATTGTTGATCAAATTAGTGTTATGGCAATTTAATTGAGTTTTTCAGACGACATATTTTTTGGTACATTATTTTAATAGTTACCTTCAAATAAGATATAATTGATGTTCTATCTTATATCCATAATTATGGCAATAATGACACAAAGTAATCACTGTAACTTCTTGCATAAATTTGGAATCAAATATAGTTGAGGATACATGACTATCTAAAATTCTTATCGGTAAAACATCTGTCACCGGTTCATAAGACACTATCAATTTATTACAATTTTTATGATCAGGTGGTAGGAGAGCTCGAATCGTCAGAAATGCTTCAGATTTTTCATCCGCGAGTAAACAGTTTTCCCTCAAAAGGATTTTCACTAATATGTGCGGTTGGAGCTGGCTCCCAGTGGGGAGGATATTGAAGGGTTCCATTCCTTTTTTTTTTTTTTTTTTTTTTTGATGTTCCTTTAATCGGTTAGATGGACACCTGGGTGCGGATGTACACACATCGAATTCAAGAAAATAACTTCTCCCGAGCACGTTGTCCATGAGCTACGCCAATTCCATTTTCCTACATTCTAGTACGTTCTTCAGAGTTTTCGGGAAATGGAAATCTGAATAACTGTAAGTTTCCATGAGCTTTGTATTTTAGAGCCGTCCTGCTTTTTTATATCCAAGGACAAAACATCCACCCATATGTTTAAAATGAATTAAAATTGAACTATAAAAAATGAAATCTAGAATGCAAAATGAAGAGTTCTAGACAGAAAACATGAAATGAATTTTCAATATTTCGTTATTTTAATTCTCCTTACTCCGAAATCCTTTCTTCAAGAACTAATTTCTTTCAAAAAATGGGATATTCGTAGTATAATATAAATGAATAGAAGTATATAATAAGTTGGTAGGTTACAAAAAATTAAAAGTAACTGGGTTCTTATTATGTATATTGATTGTATAATTTCCTTCATACCAATATTTAATTTATGACGTCAGAAGATTGATTAAATAGTGACATCCAATAGGGATAAGAGGCAACGAGTCTCATACTGAATTATTATCAAGTTAGCAGGCGGGTTTCACTACTTTCTTTTAACACTTTTGTGTTGGTATGCTCTCCCACGCAACCACTCCATACGTACTTACGAACACGCTGAAGAAAGATGTGTGGGAGACGAAGAGGAAGTATGGAAGAAAAAAAGGGAATCCTCTTCGTACGATCAAAAAGTCAGAAAAAGTTAATGTATATCAATAATATACTGATATCCCAGATTAGTGGGTTTTTTAATTGTTTCATAACTTTAAATGTTAATTAGATTGTAATAAAAAAAGAAAAAATATGGAGTTCAATGTAATTATCTTGCTAACAGAACCGAATATGTTGCTTGAATAAGCCTCTATTGAGGTATGTATATATTCTAGCAAATATTTAAATGAAAGTCGGGAAATCCAATTTTCTCAAGCATATTTACATTCATATTGCTTTAACAGTTTGTGATACAGACGAATAATAATGATAAAACTCATAATATACAAGGTTAATAGAAACACATGGTTATACTATATTGCGTGTGCGACTGATGTTTTGACTTCCACAATATATATTTAATATTGACGTCATAAAATATGATTGGTTGTGTGTTTTGGCAAAATCCGTCTGTTATGCCCAGAAGTCAGTACGATATATCAAATTAAACTATTAACAAAGTAAAAAGTCACCTCTTTTAAGTTCAAAATACGTAAAGTCGTCTGTTTTAATTAATACAAGGGTCAATTTTCATCAAAAAGAAAAAAAAAATAGAGAGACTCCTTGACGAATCTGTAGAATTGAATATAACAATAGATTGTATTACTTCGTTAACCTTGTCGTTAAACAACAATTTATTGTGATAAAGTGGAACATAATTACATATAATGATCATGAATAATTATTTCTAAACATTCTTCAATGTCAGTCATTCTAATTTTTAACATATTGAAGTAAGTATTGTAAGTGTAAAAGTGCTATTAGAAAATTAAAATACCAAATATATACAAAGATTTCTTAAAGCAAACCATTTTTAGAACTAAATGTAGTTCAAAACTTTCATAGTATATATGTACTGTTATTTAATGATTTGATTAAATTCAATTATCTTAGATCTAATACTTTATTAAAATAAAAATGACAAAAAAATTAAGAATCTGAATTTAAAAAGCCATTTTTTAACAATTGGACCATGTGATGAATATTGCCACATTAATTATGCTGGGTTCTGCATTTTACTTTTCGATGTTTTGAAGGAACTAACTCTAACTATGAATTGAGATCTGTGTATTTAAATTTAAAGCTCCAGACTACATATCTTCTCAACTATGAAAATGCTTGGCATAACAAAAAAGCTATCATACCGTATTTTATTTATATATATATACGAGTAGAGAAGGAATACACTTTTCCTATAGTAACGTTGCCAAAAACTTTTAGGTCTTGATATATTATTCAACTCTTCAGCTACATTATTATTATTATTAGTTTTTCTTTTGGAAACTACTTCCTTAATTTTCAATGGTATTTAGAATTCTTATACACTGTTCAAGCTTTGATTTCGTCAAAATGTCAGAAAGAGATTTACAAAAGCTACTATGTTTCCTATTTGACAAAGACTTTCAATTTTCTCAGATATGTTTAATTTGTCTTCAATCATAGTTGTACCATAATTATATAATGTAAATTTTAAACTCTCAAATATTTGAAGAGATTGTTCCATTAATAAAAACAAAAAGCAGACTAACTCCATTTGCTATAAGATGACTATCAGATGGCAAACAACTAAATTCGATTTTGTTTTTATAAACATCATTAGATTCCTTTTCTACTACGAACATTATATTATTGATATATACATAACCGGATTGAAAATTTGCGTATGCTCATAAAAGACGGAGGAAAGTAACCCTGAGGATTTTTTTTATTATTTTCATATTATAAATGTGAGTCCTTGTTGGACTCAGAGTAAAATTGATGATCGACGTCGGAGTAATTCTTTGGTCAATGCCATTGTTATTTCCTTTTTTCCTCCTCCTCCCTCGTTACAGCTGGTTGTAGCTGATCTAATGAAACGTCATAGTAGCTAAGCTGCTCTTCTCCAAAACATTCTTTAAACTGTCAGGGTTACCATGTTTTTTTCTTTCTTTTTTAGCATGCCCAAAACGCTCCCGATTAGCATCATTGACGATAGTACTCTATGCTAGGAGATACGTAGAATTTTTCAAAATAAGGAAGAATAATTAATAATAGCAAATAAAGTAATACTCGTCATATCCGGCCAAAATAACTTTTTCTTACGAAGAATATTTTGATTTATAGTTTATTGATTATAGACTGAATAGTCATTTTATCAGTCACCCAACAATACACGTTATATTTGTTAATGATCACATCAATCAATTGTAAATTTATCTTATAATAAATATGTACATAATTAATTAATGATCAGTTCTCTTAACCAACTCTAGACTCCGAAAATCAATTATTCTAGAAGTGAATACGGAATAGAAAGCAAAAGTAAGATTTGAAAAAGGATATGACAACTTAAACAAACATACATTAAATGAAATGTCTGGCCAGTCTTCTTTTTAAGAATGAAAAGAACTCTCCCTTGTTCCATTGCTTCAGTCCCCATGATATAATATGTATATATATTCAACGAATTAGTAATTATTTAAAAATTATAATAACATAGTCAATACTTGAATGGTATCCTAATAATATACACTTCATTAACTAGTGTAATAAGCAATTAAGTGTATTGCGATTCCTCTTCTTCATTTAGATCACTTTTATCTGACTCCTCTTCAATTATCGAAGGAGGAGGGAAAATTGTTAGAGGCTCGGTTTGTATCGTATGACATGTGATGCAATACGAAGGTGGCACATCTATGTATAATTATGATATGAGTAAATAAAATAGCAATTATAATATATATAAAGATAATGAGACAAATACCATTGGCTTCATTAATAGATGTAATGGAATTGGAAGGAGAAATGGAGGAAGGGTTTCCATTCGAGGAGTATATATATGGCAAAACCATTTTATATGGAGGAGGAATGAGTATGGATTCCCCGGAGTCAATGAATATGGAATAGGAAGGAGGTGGTGTAACGTTTCCAACCGTGGTATTGTTATTCATTCCTCGATTTCGAATGACTGGAGTGTTCGAGTTTGAATGATTCTAAGAAGAAAACACTCAAATATGAAAAAAAAAAGAAAAATGAATTTAGTTACATACATCTTGATCGGTGACGATATATCTGTAGATTGTATTTAAACAAGTAAATATGACAAATAAGTAGAAAGTAACAAGGAATGGTACGAGAGAGTTCAGGAAAGGTTGGTTAAAGGATCCGATGAAAATGGGACGATTAGCCGAGGATATATCTTCAAGAGTCGTTGTGTCATTAAAAAGGATGCGATCATTTTGATAGATGGAGTAGTTCCGTAGATAGAGACGATTATCTGGAAGAAATAAAGAAAGGGTGGATTTGAATCTACTACTTTGGATAGAACTTACTACTCATATCCATAACTTTTGATATATGATCAGACACTACTTTTCAAAATCTAAAGAGAAACACACGCCATGTAAAAGAAAGAAATGTGTACTGCACTGGTTATTAACACAATTTGAATTAGACCATGGCAAAGAGATTATAAAAAAAGGCTTCCCTACTTTCATGAATAATTATGTAATGGCTGCCAGAACGTGGAGTCTTCTGTACAATTGTGTTTGTAAAACCTTTTCAAAAGGCCTCTAATATTCAATTATCTATAGCAGTGTATCCTCCTGAGAAACATGAATGCACACATATTCTTACTGATGTATATGGAATAGTAATGTCACTCCCTGCGTAGTCATTTCCTAATGAAAAGTCTAATACTAAGAAGGAGGCCAAAAGGTTTTTTAAAAAAATCTATCTTCAATCCAATGATACTTCAACTTTGCTCCTAGTTAACATCAATCAACTAATGCCTCTTTTAAGTATATCAAGTTTTTGAAATTGTATATGGAGATAACTGACTTCAAAAGATTTCTGAGTAATGTGTAAACTACGTATTTCGAAATTTTAATAGAATAGGTGTATATCAGAGCTGGGGATTCGAATTTGAGTTGCCCTTGCATCAGTCTAATTGAGCTAGGACTTCAAGTTTGAGACTGACTTTGATATGTCTTGGGGCTTTAAACTTACTTGATGCAACATTTGTGGAAGTACGAGTATGGATAAGTCTTTTTTCTTTGCATTAGTCACTAATACTAATTCATGCAAAAAAGAATAAATCATTTATAAAAATCTTTATTATATAAATTTTACTTGTATAAAATACATTACGAACCACCTAAAAACTAAAAAAAAGTATCTGCAATTTTAATGACACATTTACTCAGTTAAACATTAATTCGTATAAGTTTTTATGGATAATTGATCAAAGTGATATAACAATGTTACAACCTATCTGATGACAGCTTTATGGAACTTTAAACACTTTTTTTTCAACCTCTAGACATCTCTTTAAACAAATGAATTAATTTCACAGCAATTAATTGTCTTGCCTAGGATTTACTCCTGAAGCTTGGCATCGTTTACCCAACACTATTGCATACATATTTTGAACATCAAGTCTTGAGAAGGAGCCAATTTTAGAATCTCATGAAAGTGCTTATGTTTCGTTTGATTAATCTTCACTATAGAAAAAACTTACTCATATAGTTGGTAGGTCCAAAAAGGAACAATATTTTGGTATCCAGTGCTGTTAATGTAGGATACCCTTCTACGAGGTACTTGTAAAATGTGTCCAAGCCCATTGAGGCTAATTTTTTCTTCCCTTCTACATCACACTGCAAATCAATGATTTCAAGTTGCATGTCAACGGGCAAATCAGAAGCTCTAACTATGAATTGGGAGCGAAAAACTTTAAATTATGGCTCCAGTTCACTAAACCCCTGAAGTTGTCTCTTAAACTCACTGAACTAGTATGAAATCTTGTCTTTGTACCGTTTGGAATCAAAATTAACACTTCTTACTGAGCACATTTATTCTAAAAAGGGAAAATTTGTAGTGTCAAATGGATATACCAAAACACGAGTTTTTAATTGAACATTTGTATGCTGTCATAATACTGTGTGATAATTTTTTATTTTTTTTTCCGTCCTTCCAAGATTTCGTTTAGATTATTCAAGTTCTCAATGATGTCAACCATAAATACAAATAATAATAAATATAAATGTCTTGTAACCAAGTGAGCATTGTAATTCTTTAAAAAAGTATATCTTTCTTCTCCAGGAATCGTCCAATTTCACCAAGTAAATTATACAATCGCTTCTGTACAGTACCTCTGTTTAGCTATCGTACTTCCGTGTGGTAAAATTAATGGTGCAGTCCCTGAGAAGGTTATCAAACTAACGATGATTGAAGAACACTATAGGAATCACAGATTGTAAAGAAAATTACAAAGAATTCATTCATTTATTTTGATAATACATATTTATCCCCTGGGCTCTTTTAACCTCTGGGTGGGTAAGATCCTGCTCTGGAGCCCTATGTCTGATGCCCATTATTGCAACGGAGGAGATGGTTTCGCTCATTGCTGGTTTTAGAAGTAGACTTTCCACCCTCACAAGGCTCTTTCCCCCACTTTTTGATAGTGCTCTGGACAGTCAGGTGTGAGTCCCCAAGATCTCTTGCAGTGGCTCTCATAGACTTGAGGGAATTGACATGGCCTGTTTTTTTAACTCCTCCAGGTCCAGTTTGGTCTTTTTAAGAGAGGCGTTCTTCTTCTTAAACGTTTCAGACTTGCTGACGGTGAATACCGGGGTCTTGGAGATAACAACTGCTTGGAGTGCGCAAATAGAAATT
Organism: Lepeophtheirus salmonis; assembly: GCF_016086655.4. Lineage (NCBI taxonomy): Eukaryota > Metazoa > Arthropoda > Copepoda > Siphonostomatoida > Caligidae > Lepeophtheirus > Lepeophtheirus salmonis. The sequence goes on along the minus strand of NW_027291037.1, from coordinate 5,197 downwards.
GGTTGATCACGTTCTAGTGTCATTTTCTCGACTGTACGTCAGCTAAAGAGCTCAGGTTTGTTTTGTTTTGTAACTAATTGCTTATGCTTTAATATATTGGAATATGCATTAATTTCAATCACTCAATCTTCATTAATTATTGAATTAGTAAGTTTTGAGACTTCCATAACCACCCGGTGTTTGGTCCAAAATCAAATTTTTATAATTGTCCCCGACTTTATTTTTTGAAATATTTGTTAAAAAACAAAGAACTTTAACTATTTGACTTTTATTAAAAATTAAACCACTAAATTTCGGAGCAAAACTTCTTCGGGGGCTTTATTGAGATTTCAAAATTTGCCTAAGTGACGTAAAAAGGTTAAGAACAGTTATTAAAACCAACTTCAGCAGATCCAAAATCTTCATCCATTATTTGTCGAGATTTGAAATGGGTAAGAATTCCATATTTTGCTTTTCTATTCAAAACGAATACAAAATGAATGATTTTTATGTATTATTCAATTCATTTTTCTAATTATGAATCTTTGTTTTGATCATAAAATGATGGAATGCTAAAAAATTTGTCAAACTTTTTTGATATTGACTTATGCGGATTTTAAAAAATAAGAAAGTGAGTTTTTTTTCGAATCAACATTTGCTCAAGGATCAAATCTTTCTCCGTTGTAAGAAAATAAGTTTGAGAACCACTGCAATTAGTATGAAATTAATACCAGCAAATGCATTAAGGAAAAAAACAAGCCAACTTCAATGATATATTTCATCACTCTTTTGTAATAATGAGTTAATCCTTTGATAAAATATTCTAATGCTTGAATCGTACTAAAATAGTTCTCTTATTGGTTAATCAAAGTTGTTTTAATGGGTATTTATAAAAACACGAACTTTTGCTTCCTTCAATCTAAAAAAAAATGTTCCATTAAAGGAATTAGGATATTTCATGATGTCACTATGAGATACAATTTAAGCATTCAGTGAATTAATAAAACTTGACTTAATTGTGTGAAACATAAGCTCTTTTGGAAAAAATATTCCTAATTTTCTTTAAAAAGCAACATGGATGCAATCTGAAAGCCATCTATTGAGTAAAAAAATAATTTATGAATGAATGTATGAATCTTTGAACGAAATGAAGGTATTTTTGACCTAAGCCGTAACAATGTAGTCAATGTAGATCTTGCAGTCGTTCAGCACATAACATCGAACGTATATCCAGGGTACACTGTATATAGTGCTCTTTGCGAAGATCATAAAAATATTTTGATCTAAGAAATAACAATGTTATAATAGGTGTGTGCATGTACCATTAAGGGTGTATAAAGGGTGCACTAAATCCTATTAAACAGAATTAAGTACCTACATACAACATGTTTAATCTTAACTATTACGAGTCTATCAAATACACTCTGCTGTATATCACATACATATTTTTGATCTAAGAAATAACAATGTATTAATAGAATATTGCGGTCGTCTGCGTGTAACATCGAGCTAGTTTTTGTTAGTGAGCGTTCTAGAAACTAAAGTACTCTTCATTCATCCTATAATATATATTTTTTCCCCCTTCAAAGCTCTTTTTATTATTTCTTCATTCTTGAGGGTGGAAAACGTCAATTCAATTCATATGAGTATTATTGCATTCAGTAGCTATGTGTGAGTGTGCTCAATTAGCCTAATTTGTTTTTAATCAAAGTTTAATTACTCCAGACAATGACGTGTACTACCGCTAGTATTTAATAAATATAATATTCAAATTATTGAGGGGGGAGGGAATTATGGAGTTTCTAATGGTAAAATTATAACTAAAAAAAATGTGGGTATAATACTTGTTATTAATTGTGTACTTCCTAACTAATTGTATTTTAACATGAATAAATTTCAATAAGGGAACACTTAAAAATGCTAAAAAATGCACTAATGAAACAACATTAATAAACACGGATTTCCAAATCAAAAAATATCCATGAAGTACCTTTTTTTGGAGTTTCGATGGTTATTTTCTTGTTTGGAGGAATAAAATGCAAAATTTAAAATATACAGTGATACCAACAGTCTAATTTTCAAGTAAACAAATGAGTATTGTCAAGGTATGATTGGTATTTTGAAGCATTTCAAAACTTTTTCGATGCTTATTCCAAACTAAAATAGTTGTGAAAGGCAACACACATGCACAAGCTGGAAAAAGGGGTACTATCAAACAAATTTTGTAACTATATTCTATAAAAATATCATTTTTATTCTTTGCTATCTCAAAAATTTGGGGTTGACGTCACCGATGGGTCTATTTTTTTTATGACGTATAACGCTGCAAGTACTGGTTCCAATTTGGAATAGTACCGTGTTGTTTGTTTAATACCAGTATACCGAACAACAGATACTGCAAACTGAAATAATAAATTTTAAGAGAAAGTTAGGATATCTTGTATTTATTTTTTCCTGCCTGACTATTTGAGTGCAATTTAAACCCATCAAAGAATGTCTGCCATAGGTCGGAGTATGTGAATGCAGTCAACTGTTATATTTTATAATATTTTAAGTTTATGGCTCCGTTTTAAAGTTTGTAATAGTTTTATATTTTTATCTTTAGTCGTATCAAATGTTTAAGATGTCAGGATGAATTTATTATTAAGAGCTAAGTCTTTCAAGAGCATGTTTAACACGGATAAAAAATTAAGGTAAGATTGTTTGTAATAACTTTAACGTTTATATAGTTATAGCAGCTTCTTCACATGAATTAATTATGGTTCGAAATACATTTTCTTAACTGTAAAGGCAGGTAACATTTCATCAAACAGGAAAAGTTGTTGCACCAATAAAATATAATTTTAAGGGCCTTATGTGATTAAAGCCAAGGGACCAGATTAAAATGGAGTGACGTAGCTCAATGTACACCGCACACTCGAGAAACTATTCTATTCAACTCAATGAGTGCAGGATAATGATAAAGAAATGATCGTTTAAGTAAATTTCTAGACCAAATGAAGTAATTGTAATAAGATAATATTTAATTATACTTAGAGTTGACATTTTTGTAAGGAAAAAACCTAAGTGTAGTATTTAGGAAAAGTAATCTACCTCAGATACTTGTGCCAACGCTTTTTGCTCGAAGCACTTTACGGTATACCTTTGAGCTATTCCAGTGATGCAATATTTATCTCCTCAATCGTTGCAAATCTCTGTACTTTCATACATAGGTCTCTTCAGTTTTGGGAACAAAAAAAAAACCTAGTATACCAAATGTACCTTGCCTGCGAAATTGGAAAAGTCGCCTTACTTTTTGAACACACCTCGTTTATGAAGTAAAGACTTTTAAGCTTTGTCACAATACCATTTTTTTTGTATGATATCAGTATTTCAATCCTTTTTCGTCTAAAAATATATAAATATAACAAAAACATCATTAAGGGCCTACAAGAGTCTCCATAAGTGGGAAGGGTGTTGTTCTAGGTCAGAATTCCCTAAATTTTAAAAAATAAAATATCAATTTTCATTCTAACTTTTTTCATAAAGGGAAAAATTTGTTTAAGGGGAGATGAAGCTACCTCAGAAACGTGGAAATGTGGAAAATAGGAAAGCCAATTTTATTAAGTGGGCTAAAAGTACCGATTACAATACAAATGTAGTAAAAAAATTTTTTTAATCTGCCAGTTTCCCAATACCACTATACTGCCGGTATACCGAGTAATACTAATACGTATAGTACATTAAAGCTCTGGATATCACTTTTGTTAAAAACAAAATAAAAGTCGATCAATCAATCAATGATTGTCGTTTGAGACTACATAGAGAATGCCAATGAATATATTGTTTGGATTTAAGGTGTTGGTGATCTTATGTACCAGGTCAAGTCCTGATCAAGTCTCTCTTATCCTGAGGTCGTCCTTGAATGTATAATTTTCAAGATGTATTTGATATTGTAGTAGAATCAAACTTACTCTACACAAGTATCACACGTCCCCGCTAATAGCAATACGAATAATATTCACCCAATAAATCTTTTGACATTATCAAATCTCTCTACGTTTTTTCGTGGTTTTTTTTTATACTAAAGTTAATTAACATATGACATGATAATTTAAATTTGATTTGGAGTATTAATATCATATTGTTCAATTTTAAGTACGTTTACCAAGTATATGAATACAAATGCAAAAATGGATAGTCAGAAAAAATAAACTACAGGCAAATTGATATTCTTGTCTAGTTTCCTATGACAAATCCAATAGTTTCTCATTTTTAATCATTATAGTCTATCCAAATGGACTCATATACCTTTTTATTGTAGTATTCAATTCTATTGTGTGACACACTTTATGAAATATATGCAAAACTATTTTCTTAGTGAATGATACGTAGTTATCCTTTGTCCAGGGTCTCTCATACTGTTGAAGAACCTTTATGAAGCGTGGAGTAAACCATAATGAAGGGGATATTGGAATCATTAAAATTGCTATACATTCTTAAAAGTATCTCGTTATTCTGAGTCCGATATCCAATATTATTACAAACAAATTCTCTAAGAAACAATAGCAATTGAAACTAGATTTTGTCTACAAATGATATATTTACATGATTTATTTGTAAAACTTTTTTTAAATGTAATGAAAGCAAAAAAATATTATATTACACATTAATCATGCAGAACGAGAGAACAAATGGTCAAAAGAATAGAAATTCTAAATTATGTTCAATAAATATTTACATATTTTCGTCTGGATTGTAATTTAAAGTAATATATATAAACATTTTTTGGACTTTCGTATTATTTATTCTCTGTCTAAATTACATTTTGTCAAAGATCTTTTGGAGCGCTTTGAAATCATTCTACACTACTATTAGTTCTAGTCGTCAGAGCTTGAGTCATTGCAACTTTTGCAGATATTCCAAATTTCAATAAAACATGACGGTTGTACTGTGTGTCTGTTTCTACGACACTTTTCTTATCCTTCTGATGCAATTCATCTAAAAGTAAGAAATAAATTTGTTTGATATGTCAAGTATGTGTACATTCATTAGTACACACATAGTAAGGGATGATAAAGCTCATTTTCCCTGTACCTAGTTGTACGTTTTGAAAAGCTAGCTAAAAAGGTTTGTAAATTGAAGACAAGTAAAGTCTATTCCAATTGATTGATGATAATAACTACAGCTGTATAATCCATAAAATATTTCCCCAAAAAGATAATTGGAAATATGAAGC
>NW_027291036.1:0-2573 GCF_016086655.4 Lepeophtheirus salmonis | reverse complement strand
GGCAAACTAATTAATTTATAGACGAGGAAAGTGAAGATGAAATACTAATGTATACTGCAAAAGATAGCAGAATAATTTTTTTTTACTTAATTACTTCAAATCTTTCCATTCCCCTTGATTGAACGAATGTTTCCCCACTGAAAAAAAGTCTGGGCCACAATTTGGAAGAGCTTTCACTTAATAGAGAAAAAATTCGTCAAAACAAAACAAAGCACGGACTCAAAAAAATTATAATATCAAAGCAAATTTCAGTACTGAAGTTTCTTTTGACAAACATTGGGACAGAAAAATGATTCCAAATCTTAATAGAACAGAAAAAATTGTTCAATTATCTTTGTTAATTTGAGGAAAAGGAATTTCTAAACTATTATCGGTGGACAAACTTTCATCTGAGACAGGAGAAGAACAAGCCAATGTTGTATTTAAAGCAATTAAAGAATGGGATATTGCATACAAAATAAACACGATGGGGTTTCACACTACAGGTTCAAATACCGGCAAGAATAATGCAACTTGTGTTCTACTTAAAAATTTTGTTGGAAAACTTCTACCATTTGCTTGTAGACACCATATAATAGAATTAGATATTAGAACTGTTTTCCATGAGTGTATGGTTGCTACATCGTAACCAGATATTCCTTTGGTCATCAATCATCAAAACTAACTATAAACTTGGAACTACAGATCAAAAGGTTATCCAGTCTAGTTCCATGACGTTATTTAAATTATTTCATCTCAATATACAACCAGAATTAATGACAAAAAGAATTGGCATCTAGTCTATTGATTGGCCATTTTGACTTTTCCCTGTAATTTTACAAAGAATGATTGAATGATTTGTTCCTTGCCTGCTACATTCAGTTTTATAATTAAATAAAAATCAGTGAATTTGTATTTACACTATAAATAGTGTTCCTGGCTACTCCAATTAGTTTAATTGCATTTGTATCAACGATTCTCGTGACTCTTTGTGAATCTTTTCCCCCTTCTGATTCCATTCATAGCTAAATAAAAAAATAATAAATGTTTATTGGCAGCTGATATTTCATAGATACTATATTGCACCAGAACTATGAAAGTAATTCATTTAAAACATCAGAATTTTGAATTGTTAAAAGGGTATGATTTGTTTTCACCTAGTCATGTTACAGTTTACTTTATTCAATCTTGGGATAATAAAGTAAGAACGCCATATGGAAAGAATAATTTGTTTACTCAAGTCCCCTTCGTATATTTTGTAAAAGCTAATCGAGTTTGTGAGTCTCAAACCAATACAATATATCGGTGATCAACTCAAGGAGGTTCTAGCAAGCTCAATTACATGATCGTCTAACCTTGTATTTCTATTAACCTTGGTCAGTAGTAGAAAATCAAGTTTACAGTTCAGGAGTTAAATAATTTTGATATAAGTTCATGAAAAGAATATTGATTCTTCAGATTACTAATTCCAAAAAAAAAAAAAAAAAAGGAGAGCTAAAAAATACAAACGATTTTTATCACTATATATAATCAACAGAGATGGAAAAAAGTGTTTAAATCCTCGTAAGTGAAAATTAAAAAATGTGTATGTTGGCAACTTTGATTGATGAAAAATATCATTAAATAATGTATAATCCTTCTGACTCGCTAAACGTTTGAATTTTCAAAGTAGATGGAAATAATTAATAAAAGCACTAATATCTTGCAGATTACCAACTTATACTTTTTATTTAAATGTATATTCATGATAATTTGGGTAATTTCACATCCTTCATTATCATTCAATCAAATCTTACCTTGCAAGCAATATTAATAAATACTAACATACTAATATATCAAAGAGTAAAGAACACACAAATATAAATAATAATATATCAAACTGGGTGCCTGGCAATATTGTCTCAGAACATTTTGCTTTAAACCATTTCATCTTAAGAAAACGTAACATAAAACAACAATTTAATATTTTATAAATAATTAATATTTTAATTAAAAATTATAGGGAACATCGACTTTAACCAAAAATAACAATTTTTTTTTTTGAAAATTTACATTTTTAAAGACACAATGGAGTATTTGCTTAAATTCCATCTGTATACCTCAAATTAAAGCTTTTTGTAAGTGCAATATAGTGAGAATACTAAATTTACAATAAAATATAATTTATAATTATTTAAAAAAAAAAAAAAAATTTTGTTCAAATTAACGTAAATTGAACTTGATATAAATTTAGGTCGTTACTCTTTTTTATTTGTTCTTTTTACTTCCCCTTAGGCTAGTGAGAAACAGGACGAAAATTATCAACATTGTTTAAGTTGATAAAAAACCTTTCTGAAGAAGAACATCGAGTTTTTTAAAGGTAAGAGAGAAAGCAAGACGCAACTTAATCAAGCAATCTTCTTCATAGCACTCTGAAACTTATAATTTTGGAGGGCAAACTAATTAATTTATAGACAAGAAAGTGAAGATGAAATACCAATGTATACTCCAAAAGATAGCAGAATAATTTTATTTTTATTTAATTACTTCAAATCTTTCAATTCCCCTTGATTGAACGAATGTTTCCCCACTGAAAATAAGTTTTTATATTATCA
>NW_027291035.1:0-546 GCF_016086655.4 Lepeophtheirus salmonis | reverse complement strand
GGACGCTATATCTCATGAGGCCCAAGGGTATTTATAGTCAGGAGGTTTTTGGAACGATCATCGAGTTTGTTCAAAGCAGTGGAGAAAATTTAGACGAGTAAATAACATCGACCCTAGCAATGTCTCCGAATAGTTCGTCCAGTGAGGTAAGGGATGGAGGTGTTTGTTGATTAACTGGGAGATGGTGTCTATACGCTTAATGCGAACATTCTCCTTCATATTTGAATATCACACACCATAGCATGCCCATACAGAGGATTCCATTTTCTCCAGCGTAGCAGGTTTGACCGTGTCTAATCATTCTTCTTAACCTTATAACTGAGAGAGAGAGGGACACGACAGGCACGTAGATAGTGAGGTTTTGCCTCGTCTTTGATGTGGATGGTTGCTTTTGCATGATTGATAGTGTGGGCTGGAGTCCAGGAAAAAAGTTGAATACAGTTTGGAGTCCCTTGAGATCATGCTCTGCAGGTTGGGTTTGGTTGCAGAAGAATGAATGTTTAGGGTCTGACAAGGTCAAGGTACAAACAGGACTACGATCCGAGG
>NW_027291034.1:0-3011 GCF_016086655.4 Lepeophtheirus salmonis | reverse complement strand
CAAGACCCACTCTAATAAATAGTCAAGAGGTCTTGCTTATGGCTAATGAGGGGACCCTTTGTTTTATATCAGAAATTAATTTTTTACCCAAGAAAGATTTGATACCTTTGGCCGTATGTGCGGGAGCTCTAACTATCTGGAATACTTAATTAGCCTTAAGAATTGTTTTTTTTTGTCACCAAATGGACCAATTTATTTCCCCAATACTTATAAAAAGCTCATTAGTACGTTCATAAACTGGGATACATCATTTTTTTTTATTTTGAAAAAATGATCATTCTTCCATCTGGTGCAGATTTAAGATCATTTAAAAGTCGGAAATGGATCTGTTTCATACTGTTTGTAAGGATATACCTCTATAACATTACCAGGAAATTTTCTTTAAGTTTTCAGCTGTTTTATGAAATGTAAGAGATTCCAACATACTTACCGTGATTTTGCAGTTTTGAGAACTTTTTCTCTAATAATAAGTTTCATACCAGAGCCATCCTTTCTTTCAAAGGTATTATCACATCCCAACTTCTATTTCACGTTGTAAATATTCTTCCTGGGTACCCCAATAAGCATTGAAATTTCAATTAATGTTGAAACCTTAAGTCTTGTTTCTCCTTTGATGACATTTTTTTCATAAATTTAACAAAAAATGTACATTGTCATACAGCTTATATATTTCATAGGAACAATGAATATTGAGAGCTTTTAAAGTCAATGAAAGAAAATCCCCAAAGTTTAAATCAATTGAGTGCGTAAATTTCAAAATCCCACACGGTATAGAGGTAATACAATATTGGATGATCTATTTTTCTTTATTTTTGTTCAAGATTGTTTTTATGTTGAAGCACGACATGTTTGTCTATCCTTCTTTTCTTACACCAATTCTCATTGGTCCGAGAGGAATCTGTAATCTTTGAGCAACGTCTATCTGACTCCATCAATCCTCTGGCATGCCAACAACCTTGGTTTTGGTCTCCAAACAGTGTTCTCTCACCATTTAGGATTTTGAATTTCAACCAACATCCTGTGGTGTTTTCTGAGCCCTTTTATACTGCAATCATCGAAAATTATTGCTCCAGAAAAATTCAATATTGCGTAATGATTGTATCCTCCAAATTTCATTTTCTTCTGCCCAAAAATATTTTTTTATCTATAAAACGTATATTTTTAATACCAACATCAATTTTTGGGCATACTGTGTATTACAGTGATGTTACAAATATTGATATTTGGTTTTACAAATAATCTTCATTTTCGAAATATTCATATCCTCATTTTTACATAAATATTTGTTGAGTTAACACAATGTTTTATTGCCTCTATTTGTTTATTAATCAACAGGATGACGAAAAAAGTTACAGGCTGAATTTGATAAAACTTTTTGGGGAAGACTATATATTTTAAAAGTAGGGAGCCATCACATTTTCACAGGGCATTGTAAAACAAAACGTTAAATACTGATAATCAATTCTAACTTTGGAACCAATAGAAATACATGACTCAAATTGGTGTAATTCTGTAGGTCGGATAGATGCACTTCTTATGAAAGAAACGGTCAAAGTCATACAAAACATCAGAAATGAATCTAAATTTGTAAGGAAAGTTAATTTAGACGGAAATTTGCACTCTACCGAGTAAAATACTAGTCTGATTTATAATAATCAATTTTCAATTAAATATATCAACTTATAATTATTTTATTGTATCAATGAGTACTTTAAGATGTGCAATTTGCAGTGCCTCCAAATAGCTTATAAGCATAAATCGATGATAACTCTTTGACGAATATTAAATACGTAATGCAGGATCAACTTAAAGAAAAATGAATGTAGCGTGCTATTGTGTTGAGTGGCCATATACAGGGTGTCCACGGAAAATTGGAACTACTTTAAACTTCATCCAGATCCATAATGTGGATATTCGAGGTTAAATCATACTAATATAAAAGGTTGCATGAACAATACACTATAACTTCCACAACAATTGTTTTGACAACAAACAATAGTCATCATGGAACAAGCAAGGAGAGACGCCATCCTCAAATTGGCTCGTGCGGGACACGAGCCCTCTGCTATCTACAAGCTTCCTTGAAGGCCTCTGGAAGTCCATCAAGACTTCACTTGGGACTTCCTTGTCCAGGTTGGCCAAGCACCGTGGAGTGAGCAAGCAGCTGGTATCCAAGGCTGTGAATGAGGACCTCGGGTACAGGTCATACCGAATGGCCAAACAATACATCCTCACGGCATCCATGAAGGCCACCAGGCTCACCAACGGTAAGCGTCTCCTCAATGACCTGAAGAGCCATGGAGGAAGAATCATCTTCTTCTCCGACGAAAGAACTGGACTGTCGACAGAAGCTACAACGTCCAGAATGACAAGTGGCATGCCAAGGAGAGAGAGGAGGTCTCTGTAGTCTTCACCATAAAGTTCCCGGCCTCCGTGATGACCCTGGGTGTCATCTGCAGCACTGGTGAGGTGATGCCTCCTTTCTTCTTCAATCCCAAGGAAAGGGTTAATGCGATGAGGTACTGCGAAGTCATCCCCTGGATAAAGGATACAGCCGCTGGGAGAGAGTTCATATCCCAACAAGACTCAGCGCCCGCACACATCGCCATGAGGACCACTAACCTCTTCAACTCCCACGACATCACTTTCTGGGATCGTATCTTGCCTGGCCCTCCAACTCACCCGACCTCAATCGGTGATTACTACTGGTAGGGGGAAGTTGGAGAGGAGGTGTCATATCAGCCTCAAACATCGCGGCCTGGAGGGCTCCATTACGAGGGAGTGGAATGCTGTCGATTCTACGGAAGTCATCAGGGCATTCAAATCCTATAGGGGCAGGATGGAAGATGGTGGCTGCAGAGGGAGGACATATTGAAATAAATTTATTGTTTAATTTTTAATATCATGTCTAACTTTTTCATATTAACAAATACACTCCAAATTCCATTTTTATCAAGCAAGTCGAATTTTAAGATAGTTCCAATATATCGAACACCCTGTATATGATACAT
>NW_027291033.1:0-263 GCF_016086655.4 Lepeophtheirus salmonis | reverse complement strand
TTATTAAGATTTATTACAAACTTGTTCATTCAATGTAGTTAAAATACCAAATATGAGCCTCAAAGATGGCGAACATTCTATTATGATACAATTAAGTTCTCTACAGTAACAAAAATTTGGTTTCTATAATTTCGTTTTGTCTTTATCATGTTAAGTTACAAACATGAATTTTTATGACTTATGTTTGTTTGTTTTTGCAAAAAGAATATGATTAATCTTTTTTGTTTTGTAAGTTCATTTCTCCAACATAATACCCAGCTTTT
>NW_027291032.1:0-884 GCF_016086655.4 Lepeophtheirus salmonis | reverse complement strand
CAGCTGTGAGTTGGCCTTCAGGCTTTCTGCCAGTGTTTACGTTGAACCCCAGACGTTCCGCGTTCTGTGTACTTATAAGGTTTGCTGAAGCACCACTGTCTGGGAGCACGTTCTTGAGGGATCCCAGCGAGATTCCATTCATGGAGAAGAAGTGGGCGGTGATGGATCTGATCTCACAAAACTTGTTTGATCTCGATTCTGAGGATTGTTTGTCTATGTTCGTAACATATACAGAAGAGACTTTGGAGCTACGGCACATGGAAGCAAAATGTCCTTTCTTGTTGCAGCTGTTGCAATTCTGTCCATTTGCGGGGCATACTTGTTTACTGGGCGAATGGATTTTGCCGCAGTTTCTGCATGATTGCTTGGATCCATCCGTGTTCGATGATGAGGAGCGGTTGGTTGAGATTTTAGATCGACCAAATGATCTGGATCTGGGTCTAGTCTGAACATGTTGGATCTGGGTGTTGGATATCTTGGAGGAGGATCTGTTAGCTGACTCTTTGGCCCTACAGATGGCAATTGCTCTATCTAGTGTTGGAAACGTGGATTCTTCTTCAAGAGCAACCCTTGTGTCGTTGTCACGGATCCCAACAACGATTTGCCTGACGATCTGTGCGTCGCGGCAATGATTGCATAGTTCAGCTTCGTCCGCCATGTCCTTCAACGTGAACCAATATTTGTCAAATGACTCCCCAGGTATTTGCTTCCTTTTGATGAAGTTAACTTCAGCAACAACTTTGCTGCTTTTTCCTCTATAGTAATGATGAAGATGCTCGATTAAGATGTTGACTGTGAGATCAGAGGATTCGAAGTCTATCTTGTAAGAGTACTCCAGGATTTGCTTGCCGTGTGTTCCCAGAGCGCTGAGGAAGGTCCATATT
>NW_027291031.1:0-780 GCF_016086655.4 Lepeophtheirus salmonis | reverse complement strand
GCAGAACAGAATAATCCTTAATAAATACCTTGTGATAAATAAAATCATATAAAACCAACCAAATAAAAAAGTAGAAGCTTAATATATATATATATTTAAACAAGGAGTAACAATCTAAAATAGTCTTTAAGAAAGTTTTCCACCGGAACATTTGGTGTTCCATTGATTGCTTTAAGTGAATAAAGGTAATATTGTACTTTTGTAATTACAGCATGATGTAGGATCTTTTTTGGGGACGTCAAAGCGAAAATGTCGTCCCTCAGAATTTTTCCTCCAAAATATTATATACTCTATTCGAACGAGTGGTTCATTAAAATTGGAATTTTAACTTCAACAAGATATTATTCATGAAAAACAATATAATTTCAATAAGAATGAAAATTCGAAAAGAAAATGTAAATTATGTATATGGACTTCAAAGAAGATTCCGTGGTCAAATGGAGTAATTGTAATACAATAATATTACTTATATTTAATCAGTGCAACTCAATCTTACCAATTAATGGAACATTAAATAAAAATCTTCAAGCACGTGTGTATACAAGATATGTTAACAATTTTTGAATTTTGTCTTCTTGTTAGAATTGAAATATTTAGGAATTTCTATTGAACAAGAATTCAATTGTCAAATCATTTAGTTTATGGCTCTTTTAGGCCCTTGATACATTTTCTGGCATCTCCAAAGGTTTTTGGATCTTTAATTAAGCCCTTTCTGATTAATTTTTCATAGCTTGAACTAATAGACTGTTGTCTTTTGGGATGTTCTCCGAGTTACCATAA
>NW_027291030.1:0-908 GCF_016086655.4 Lepeophtheirus salmonis | reverse complement strand
AAAAGGAGAATCTTCATGATTTAAAGATTGTTATCATATTTAGATAAATATAAAGTTATTTTATTAGAAATTTGAAAGACAATTAAAACCAAAATAAGGCATAATTTTTCTTTCGAAGGGATATTATAAAATCACGGAGGTGATTTAAAGAATGAAAAAAAAGAGAATACAGATCAACCGTTTCTTTATTTTTCAAATTACTAAACCGTTTTTTCACTACAAAATCCTGTCAGTAATTATTATTAGTTTGTTTATAAAATAAATGATTGTGGCCCATCCCACAACATTTAATGTTTTGATGGCGGTTTGTATACTCATTTGCTTTTAGGATATATGAGATGATATACACCATTTTGTTGGAATTTTTTTGATTTTTTAGTTAGCTTAAGCTTTGATATGTTTTATACTCAGGAATAACCTCACCAAATGTATTATACTATTTAGATTTATAATACCTTTAATATTTTTGTATTGCAATTTATTTTATATAATATAATGCATGAAATTTAGAAATGACGGATTATCTAAAAAAATAATAATGAAACTTTAATTCCAAGTTGCACAATATTTTTAGCTTTCTGGCTTTAGCATTACTTTATTAATTCTTATATTTAAGTTAGATATTTCTAGTTCAATGAATGTATGCCTTTAGAAAAAAATACCTACACTTTGTTTTTGGGAATATATTTATATAATTTGATTGGTTTGGTACATATCTGACACGGAAGACAAAGGGTCACTATTTTGGTCCATTATGGAAGAATTGACATAAATCCTTAAATAAACACCAGTAATTTTTAAAATACCTTCTTTTAGGACCATTAAACTACCTTTTGAGAGATGCATTAACCTATCGATAGCAATGCTTCATCACAATTTAATAGCGAGGAAATAATACCAAGTGCTGG
>NW_027291029.1:0-6829 GCF_016086655.4 Lepeophtheirus salmonis | reverse complement strand
TCTGTAAAAATCCAACGTGCATTACTTTCTCATAAAAAAAGAGTAATATGTGTGCTAGAAGGCCGACGTATTTTTGATGAATTCGAACATAAAACCACTGGATCCTGGAGCTTTATTGAGTTAATCACTTTTGTTTATAGATTTCTTAACTTCTTGGGAAGTCAAGTCTTTCTCTACTCGATTTTGGTCTTCTTCAGTTATTCTGTAATAATCGTCTGCCTTACATATTAACTCTTCGCAAAAGGAGGCCGAATTCGACATACATCTTCTAATTTAACTTTATTACAACAATCTAAACATGTATATTGTTCAGAATAATACCTTTCAATCGCACTACAAATGTCTCTGGGGTCGTCAGCGGTGGTTCCATCCTACTTCTTTAGACTTATGTTTTTAGATATGCATTTATTTTATCTGGCGTATGCATTGTAACCTGGATTGTGATAGGTCATCCATATCATATTTTTAGTTTTATCTTGTACTTTAAATCGTGGATTTCCTTAGAATTTGATTGGATTCAATACTAATCTCCAGTAATATCGTTTTTGAAAATTGATTCGATTATTTTAAGCTTGTTGTTTTCTGTTAGCAAATATAGCTCCTGCTCTCCTACATATACCCTTGATTCTCATCAGCACTGATTCCCCTAGAAAGGAAGATATTTTTCTCCATACCATAAATCTGCTTGAAAAATCTTCAATAATACTTCTAATTTTGTCGTCAACCTCTGGATAATATTGGAGTTAAACCCACTTTTCCCTGTTTCAAACTTCCTTAGATGATGATCCATCACCATTTGAACACCTTTGTGGTCCGATGGTTTAGTGTCTATTACATTGTAGGATTTTACTTTATATCTTAGGAAACCTTTGATCATAAGCAAATCAATTCAGGATGAGAAGGATTAATTATTTTTATTAGTTGTGAAAAAGTTGTGTTCAAGATTATTCATTTCACATCCCATATCCACAAGCCAATAGACTCCACCACTATTGAAGACAGTATTTTAGCTGAATGTGGGGCTTGGATTTGGCACTTTGCTATTTATATCTCTTCATGTTCAAATTTACATTAAAGTCTCCTCCAATGATGGTGGGTACGTTAGAAACAATAAGCATTAGGTTTCTAATAAAGACTGGGAGTTAGGTATAGTTCTTTTGAGTTAGATGGCAGTTATTCTTGTTATAGCATTAAGAGCGTTCATAGTAGTTTCACTGTTTAAGGAACTTTTTAAGACTTTAATCTTTTTTAGTAGCAGGGGTGAGCTGAAGATGTTCTCTGCTAACAGATTGTTCGTTGTCATTCTCGGTTTCCAAAGTTTCTTGCGAAGCAGAAAGATTTCTTTGTCAGGATTTAGAGAATTCCAGTTTCCACTACCCACTTCTTCACAATTCACTACATCAAGTTTCTTTGACCCATTGTCCTCCTCTGCAATATTAACTTCACTAGTTTGTTTTCTAGCTTTGCTTGTTCTGATGATTTTTCTTCTTGAGGCTCATAGTTCGAATTTTGTAGTCTGAACACTTTGATTTTCTTACTCAGTACTGATTTGTAATCTTGGACCTGTATTTTGCAATATTTATTCGTTACAACTTACCGGTGCATGTCCAAACTGGAAACAGTTTGACACTGAAGGCGTACGCCAGGAAATCTTAGATGGACGAGTTATTATTACCGGGTATTATTTGAGGGATAGTATATGGATCTGTATGAACTTCAAATATATAGATCAAAGTCCTCAAAACTGATTTAAAAAAATCATTTCAGTGTCTTGATCTTTAGGGTTTGCTTCAGGATAGTAGTCAATTATTTCACTAAATTACTGATCCACTCTTTCATCTGATTTTTATCACCCCTTTATTAATTTCATTTATTTTCATTCTCTTCGTTTTATCAATTTCAAAGTTTTCGATTACTTTATTTCTCATCGCAATTTTAATGACATTTCCGTTTGGATTCTCAACCTCTGTCGTATATACTTTTTTATTCTTTTTAGTCTTGACGAATATCTATGGGTTCATTGAGTAGAGAGGGCATACCCATAACCGTACTGAGCTTGAGTGCCGGCTATTTTATACTCCTTGAAACCTAAAAATAAAGCTGCATTATGAACAAAACTTTGTTTAATTTTATTATTGTTACAAATCCTTTCATTACTATCTTCCCTCAAGGTAATCGCAGAAGTTTCCCACTTGAACCTTGTGTTCAAATGTATTTTCTTTGAAACATCACTGATGTTTCGTTCTCTCTTAAGCACGCTAGCATAAGCTATTTTATTTTTTTCAGGAAGACGATCCGTGTGACACGATTTCATTGAATTAAGGGGTTAATTTAATATGAATTCATTAAAAACTAAATAAATTCCAACAGTTCACGACAGGCTTAATAAGTTTGTGACTACACACCCAGAGAAGAAGGAGTGCGCTTTAAGATAATGATGATGAAAAGGACGATCCCTCAACATACATACAAATTGGGTGTATTTTTTAGCTGGCCCGTTAATTTTAATTGGTAATATAAAGAACAAATTTTATGTTCCTTAGCAGCTGTCATTGTGATTTAACTCCTGAGTAGTTAACCTCCTTTTTAGTACATTCAAAACCTGTTTGAACGTTCGTGTGTGCTCATAAAAGACGGAGAGTAACCATCAGTATTTTGATGCGGTGTTATAAATATAAGTACTCGTAGAACTCAGAGTAGAATTAGGGATCGGGGTAGTTCTGGCAAATGTCTTTGTTTATTTCCTTTTTTCCTTCCTCTCTTGTCACAGCTGATTGTAGCTGATCTAATGAAACGTCATGAGCATTATTCTTTCTCTCCTGCAAAATATTCTACAAATTGTCATGGTCACCATGTTGATTTTCCGTTTCTTTTTTTAACATGTCCATTCCACACTGGATTTTCACCTTTGTCCCTCAATAAAAGATCCTTTAGGCGTCTTGGATTATGAAATATAGAATACAATTCCTATATTAGCACTTTTAAAGGAGACTCAAATTAACAATTGTTGTTTCACTGGAAAGTAAAGATCAAGTTCAATCCTAGAAACAGTCTCTACCCTTCTTAAATCATTTTCTTATGCAGGAGAGAATAGATGACACGTTTACTCTTTGAAAATTCATATTAGAAAAGCTTCATACAATTTTTTTTATATAGAGAAGAGAAAAGGGTAAATTTCGTTTCATCTAAAAATTCTAAAAAATTAAGTACGATAATATCTTTAAATTCACTCAACATAGGTATGTTTAAGTATATGACTTTTAGCTTTGATATATAAAAATACCTTATTAATTTTACTTTTGTACATGAATATTTTTTACAACCTTTAATAAGTTTAAATATTCTCTTTTTTTTCCATCTTTATTCATATCATAAATGTAAATATATACAAAACATAAAATATTATAAACTGAAATTGCTGAGAGGAATTGCGTTGTATTAACATAAATAATTATTTTAGCTGAAAAATTAGTACTCCTAGCCAAGATAAAAAAATCACATACATCTAGGGATCTTGCAAAGGGTGCATTAAAAATCTGAACACTTTGAATTTTGAACTTCAACAACTTCTTATAGGCCAAGGGTGTCCACAAATTCACATGAAAGTTTCAGTTAACAATTTTGGTATTCTCAACTCATTCTTGGTAAATTTGAGTAGCACTGATTTTGAATGCACTGTTCAAAATCAAAGGCAGGATCCCGTGCTATATGATTCTTTGTGTACACTTGACGAAGTTTGGAGATGGACTCAAAAAACTATTTGATTGGTTAGAGCTGAGTATAATCTAAGAATATATACTCGAATTACTCACAGTCGATCTCCATTCAAGATCGGGTTTCTTGGACATATCCAATTAAAAAATTTAACCATATATTTTTTAAAACTCTGGTCAAGAGTACCAAGATGTTTCTAAGTCTTTTTAAGAGCCGTAATATAGGACTTGTATAAGGGACACATAAGCCATTTGCTCTCCTCTTTGACTTCCAAATCTGCCTATAATGGTAAAACAGATGCATTTTATAGGATTAAAGTAATAATAATTGCATTATCAAAGTCAATACGCGTCTGGAGATTTAAACTTCGACAAAAAGAGATTGTTCTCATTTCAAAATTGAACGGTTTCATTTTGAATTTGGTTATTCCTATTTTTAGTTTGATTACTCTTATTTTGAATTGGAAATGGTATAGATCTCTTCTCCGCCCGCATTTTTTTTTTGTACATCAGGGTGTGGACTCAAAGATCAGAAAATTTTAAATTCTGTTTTCACTCCTATATATTTTATTTTTATGGTATTTTTATGGCAAACATTTGGATGGTTGGTAATTCAACCATTTTCTAATTTTATTCCAAATGTTACTCTCCATTCTGAATGATGGCTTCAATACGGGGACGAACAGAAGCACAGCCGACCTTGACGAAGTTCGAGGAAAAGTTGTTCCACTCCTCTATGATCACGGACTTTAGGGCATCAACATTCGTGTAAGAGCTCTTACCCTCCAAGACGCACCAGACAACAAATTCCAGGGGGTTCACGCCGGGTGATGACAGAGGCCAGAAAGTAGCCATGTTTTCCTGCAGAAATGCTGCACCTTCCTGGATGTGTCTGCTGGGGCACTGCCCTGGGTAAACACATAGTTTTCCCTGGGGAACGTGCTCTTCATCCAAGGAAAGACACATGGTACTTGAAGACTTTGTAATAGACGTTCGTGTTGATGCAAAGCATTATATTAAATATTTAAAAATTATGTAGAACTTTATGTGGAATTTTTCGACTGAACTTAATTTTTGCTAAAATAACCAAAAGGGGAAGATAGAGCCTAAAAATCTTATAAGAAAAAAATATAATGTTATGAGTAAGGATGAACTGATATCAAATTTTCCACTGCTTCTGATACCACCTTTATGACGATTCCCATTCCTTAGGAATTTCAAAAACAACAACGAAATTGTTTACTTTTTAATATTTAACTTTTAGTAATCACGAATATAAAATATATATATATATATATATCAATTTATCAATCCTAATTAGTTGTTTTATAAAATTAAATTTTCATTTTAAAAAGTTAATTATTCACCTTGATCAGGAGTCATTAATTTCTGGTTGGCTCATATTAAGGAGTTCTTCCCTGCTTCTTCTGATCTAATATTAACTCACTGCAAAAAAAAAAAATTACTTGCAAGACTAACAAAAGTCCATTTGTTGTTATTTTTTATGGTTTCGCCCAAATGAGATCAAGTGGTATTGAGCTGTCTCAATTTTCAATTGAGTTGTATATGCTACGAAATTGATATTTGTATAAGCCAGTGCTGGAGTCCGGACTAGTGTATTTTTAATGGACCCGGGGACGTATACTGATAACTCGAACCCAGCTCCTACCGTTACGGACTTATTCATCGACTCATGATAGAATTCATGTATGGGCCCCTAAAAATGTGGTTATTTTTGAATTTTGACTTTCAAATAAGTTTCCTGTACAAACCCGAAAATTTGTATAATCTTTGTATAAATATATAGCACTAAAAAAAAGCTTGGGAACAGATAACAGCTTTGAAAATCCTTTTCCTGAAACCAATCAACTTTTTTCAATAAGATTTGATATCATTTTTCCATCCCAATGAATAACCAGGGGAACCCTTTGTTGAGTGCTGCCTTAATAACTGCTTTTTAATATTTGTCTTTAGAAAATTATACTTGATTGTGATTGACGAATTTCATTTACTCTAGACTGTCCTGAGCTATCAAAAAGTGGGTGAAAATAGCCTTGTGAGGTTGAAAAGGCCACTTTTGACAACAGCAATGGAAGACACCCATCTACTCTGTTGCAAGACTTTTTTGAATGAGTCTTTTGAGTTCATTTAAACTATTTTTTGACATTTTTGCCCCTTACATCCCTGACGCTAAATTGTTCGACTACTCCTTTTGTCTGCATGTCGAGGCCTGCAGTGTCTGTCATCTAATGGGACGCCAGGCCTTCCGCCTCTACCTAGAAGACATCATTGCCAGTAAGTGCAGCTGGATTAATGATTAAAGAGCTAGGCACACATCTATTTATTATTTTAATTTTGTTTAAATTCTATTGTTTATTAATAAGTTATATCTTATTGAAGTTTATTATTCAAAGTCTTCAGATTTAAAATGCAGCATTCAGTATCAAAACAATATAATAAATATTATATTTACTCTATCTGATCTAGGAGATATCTTTCAAGTCTATATATAAGTATATTTCTTGCTCTAGGAGGCAGCCGGAAGTGAATCTCCGCGCATTGAGTTCAGGAGAATAATTTTCCTGAGTACATTGAGCTTCGTCTTTCCATTATTTCTAAATTTCTTAACCCAAAACACATATTTACAAATGGATCTAATGAAAGTTTGTATCGGTTTAGTCATTAAAAAATGAAAAGATTTTATCTTTTTCCTTGAAGTGCTTAAATTCAGAATTATTTTTAAAAAAGCAGAAAAAATACACAAAAATAGTTTTGCTTAACTAAAGTGTATCTAAAATGCAGTCTCTTAATTTTTTTTCTTACGTTGTAGGTGGTATTGTTTTATTCTCTTTTTTTTAATGTACAGGGTTTGCTAATGTTGTTAATGTCGTGGTTAATTTATTTTCTTTATTAATATTTAGATAAAATGTAAGGTAATTTTTTAATTCATTGATATATATTATTAAGTGTAAATTTACTTTATATTTCAACACATAAACACAAATATAATCTAAATTGTCACTATATATACCTGGGTAGATACAAGATTGAATAGTAGATGAATATGATGTTTGATGCAGTTGTCCTTACATAACTAAAACACAAAAAACTAGGCC
>NW_027291028.1:0-20529 GCF_016086655.4 Lepeophtheirus salmonis | reverse complement strand
TTTAGAAGCGGAGAGAGAAAATGAACCTTCTACATTCATTTAAAGTAAAATATTATCATTATATATAAAGTCATATATATTTATAATTTTTAAACTATTTACACCAAAGATATGCAAGAATGCTAGCATCAGGTCGACCGATTAAATAATGAATAAAAAACAGAAGAAAGAGAACACGCAATAATCGTTTGTGCTTTTCTAATTTTTGAACGTAGTTTTTTCATTACAAACTACTCATCTATAACCTTTCTATACAACAATTCTGTTTTTTCTTCTTTTTTTAATATGACACACACGTGGTTATATTGTAATTTTAACTTTCCGCTGTTGCTCTCTCCAATCTCGAGATAGGAAGAGAAGGACCTGCGGTCAAAGTTTATAGTATATCCAGTTAATACTCCATCAAAAAGGCAAGTGAGATGATAACTCGTCATCTCATTTTGGGTGACACTCAAAATCTGTTGAGAAGCCCTGGTTTATACACTACTCACAACGGGTTATCCGGCGTTTCTCGGGCCAAGAAATGAGTGGAAAATCACAATAGAATTTATTGGCAACGTAAAGAAAAAGAAACTATATTCACGACAATATTCCAAAAAAACAAAACGTGATGGAGAATAATGTCGTCAAAAAAAACCCCTTCTATAACTGGTTCCCTTTTGCAAATATCAACAAAGTTATGCAATAAAATGTTCCGTAAATTGAAAATAGATTTTAGTAATGTTAGAATCTAGAATTTATGAACAAAATCCATCCTTTTGTGTTATTTCTTCATAAAAAAGGGCGTTTGATGAGAAAAAAGGAAAAATGAAAAAATATATTCAGAAATTGACAGATATTTCAGTTATACTATTCATTTTTTGTCTCAAACTTATAATCAAACAAATCTCCAGACAAATTTCTACAAACTTTATTTTATCTACAAATCAATATTCCATTGAAAATACATTTTTACACCCTGAAAAAAAAACGGACTTACTCATAATAGTTATTTTTTGAGACGTTAGGCACTATTTGATTTATAAATCAACCCCCTTCTATTCTCCTTTGAGCTCCATAAAACATTTTCATGTTTATGTTACAGAATAAGCCCTTATATATGTTCCTCCAAAAAATGGAGACTCCCGTCAAAACCTAACCTGGCTCAAGAGGCCCCATACAAAATTTCAGCCTCCTTGATTCAACGGTGTGACACACCCATATAAGACACAAAACTCTATTTTATATATTATTTGTTCATTCAAAATATGTCTGTTGATTTGATAAGCTTATACCTAAAGTTGAATGTTACTCATTGAACAATTGATGGGTATATGCCACTCTATAAGTTGACAACAGGGAGAAATGATATTGAATCACTCCCTGTAAAATGAATTGAGGATTTTCGTTTTCTTTTCTATCATCATATAAAGGCTGATAAAGTGGGATTGAACACTTATCGGCATATTTGCTTATATACAAATACGCCTTCTCAAAATCCAATTTATTTGAATGAAACGTAGTTTACAAACACATGTACACAAGCGTGATACTACAAAAAACAAAAGTTGAATATCAAATTGACAAAATTGATTTTTTGAAGGAGGATTGACTCCTCCTTTGGGTCATTACATACGTCATATCTCTTCACAAAGTGATCATACAGGATTAATAATAATATTTATTTATAATTGATGTTTTTACTTTGACAATTATATGAATGATTTAAAAAGTAGAGTTGAGCTTGATGTCATTTTGTGGATAATCAAAGTACTCAAATTCGTGAAAAAAGGGATGATTAATTTAAAAAAGAGTTACTTATATACCGTATGACGTCATAAAAGATTTAAAATCTGACTGAAATGGATTTGAAGCAGTGAACTCTTCATCAAAACCCCAGACAAAGCTATTTAAAAACAAAAAACAAAAAAACAATAAGGTCGTAAGAATATTAATATTTATTCAAGAAATGTATGTAGATATTTGCAAATGATCTACTACAGATGAGCCTAAAATGCCCGGACTGAATTTCAATATTAAGATTGTTTACCCTTTGCAACACATACTGCAGGAATAGTGAATAGGTTTGATTCTAGAATTCCTGAACGTATTGACAATTAACAATTTGTACCGTAATGGGTTAAACATGTGTACACTTTTAAACCGTTTCAAACACATATACAGTACAAGGCACAAGACTGCATCCATTAGTATATACGCTTGAATCAAATAAGTAAATAACATAACTTTGTAAAGGTTCTTTCTTAGCTTATTATATACGGAAAAGCAAAGATGATATGCTTTTTCTAAGCTAAAACCCAAGATGATGAAATCCCAAGCATTGAGAGCCCTGATCGAAAGGCGCCATGCATTTTTGAAGTAAAAGTAGGGTGGATGAAGGAAACTCTAAGGAAAAGGCCAAGTTAAAGATATATGAATGGGGAAAAAAAATATCACTTTCAATATAGAATCGGCGTAGCTCATAGATAACACGCTCGGGAGTAATTATTCTCTTTAACTCAATGTGCGCAGGTTCGTGCCCTGGTCATTCCTTGAGAAATTAATGTACAATATGACTATGGACTTTTACAGAAGATTCCTTGGTTAAAGGAAGGTTAAAACAGTCACCTTAGCAAAAATTAACCGCACAAAAAAAAAAAAACCAAAAATCAAGCCTGAAATACAAATTGTGTAAAAAAACACCCGGTGTCGTTACTCCTTTTTCCAAAATATATTTTAAGGACAAGATACTTCGATTTACTTGTAGAAGTGCTTCCAGTGGATGTTAATTATTGTAATAGATACGATGTGGATTTTCACTGATATTAAGCAGGATCTTAATTAAGTAATATCAGATGTTTTGCTACCGTCGCACCCTTACAAAACTCCCATCTCTACAAGGGCTTCCACAGCGTTATATTTGGGAGGAGGGGCCTTTTTTTTTTTTTTTAAAGTCAAAAATGAAAAAGTTTAGAAAATTTCAAATATTATTAGTTTTTTTAAATTTCAAAAATACATAGCTATTTAACACAAAAAATTTCCAAAAATCTACTGCTATTCAAAAAAAAAAAAAAAAATTGAAGGAAAAAATTTACTTATGATTTACATTATTTTAACCTATAAAAAACATGGATAAAGTTTGCTTTCTAAAGCTACCATATGGAGCAAAAACACATTGTTGGATAAGAAAATTTGATCTCTCCTTTCTGAAAATGTACAAAAAAAGGAAGAAAAGAATGCGCGCTATACGCAGATCATCACAATTTCCTAACTTTTTTTCTCTTTTAGGTTCCATGGGCAATTTTAAGTAGAAATTAAAGATTAAAATTAAAAGAAGAAAGAATAAAGTTAAGTGATCAAACTTTATAAGTCTTGGGGCTGATATGCAGATCTGAACTGGACCAAAACGAGACTGCACTGGACGGAATTGATGATCGACATAGGGGTAACTTCAGTCTATATGTCCTTGGAGTATACGGAGTATGTTTTTTGTTATTTTCCTTCATTTCAGGACTGCTCACAGCTTATACAATACAGCACCATGACAGCTAAGCTGCTCTTCTCCCAAACATGATTACAATTGACAGGGTTACCAACTTTATTTTCAGTTTCTTTTTTAAGCCGGCACGGTTTTTTTTTTTTTTTTTGGAATTAGTAATCTGAAGAATGAATTTTCTTTTCCTTAGCTGTTGTCATTATTATTTAACTCCTGAGCAGTGAACTTCCTATCCTAATACATTCAATTCTATTCTATATTATTATTTAACTTCTGAGCAGTGAACTTCCTTTTCTAATACATTCAATTATATTCTAAACTTGATTAAAAATTCGTGTGAGCTCTTGAAAGACGGTGATTAATTTAGAGCAGTGGTTCTCAAATGGGGGTGCCCGTACCCCTTGGGGTGCTTGGAGGTACTACAAGGGATACCAAAGATTTTGAAAGAATATTTTACAAGTAGCGCATAACTCAGTGGCGTCTACAGGGAGTTAGCTGGTGGGGCAGTAGCCCCCAAAATTGAATATTATTTGTTGTATCCTAGAAAATTTAATATTTGATTTTTTTTTCGAAAAATTTAATATTATACTAATTTTTTCAAAAAACTTTATGATATAAATTTTTTGTAAACAGATGTACATTTGAATTTTTTCTCCATGTAATTTAATTTTTTTGAGAATACCTATGGATTTTCTAAATAAAATAAAAAAAAATTATTTATGTAATAGTTGTGATTTTTTGAAATTTTGTTTCGAAAAAATTTTATATTTTGAAATTCTTTTCAACAAATATTATTTTCAATTTTTTTCCAAAAAAGATTTAACTTTTTGATTTATTTTCAAAAAAAAGAAAATAGAATCCTGCAGACGCTCCTGCCTCTAAGGCTAAATATTATTTTTATTGGTAAGGGGGGTACTTGGGTTAAATAAATATTTAACAAGTGTTACATCACTAAAAAAAAGGTTGAGAATCCCTGACTAAGAGGATTTGTCACGGAATTATAAGTGAAAGTTTTTGTTGGGCTCAGAGAAGAATTGAGGATGGCCGTCGGAATAATTTATTTATTTCCTTCTCTCCTCTCTATGATCTGATGAAACGTCATTAGACTTAAGCTGCTCTCTTCCAAAACATTCTTTAAACTGTCAGGGTTTTCAATGTTGATTTTCGGTTTCTATTTATTCTAATATGCCCAAAATATACACAATTTTGATCACTAAATAAATATATAGATTTCATCATTTCAATCGATACCCTTTCAAGATGAGCAGTATAATTATTAGAGGATTTACTACTTTATGAATCTAGGACTTGATTTAGTAATTTTATTTGCGTATTTACATCAGCCAAAGATCATTTTATTTATTTGGATGATGTCATTAAAATAACAGATGATGTCACTCAATCATTAGAACAACTCTTAATAATAGTATGTTATTAAGCAATATATTACATATAAAGTGTTGAACGACTAACACAAATTAACAGATACGTAAATGATTCTAAATCAATCAAGCTAATGCGACACTCAAAGTTATCTAAACATGCCATCAAATATCATGGAAAAAGTTTTTTTTTTTTTTGTAACTCGTATACAAAAGAATCCAATTCGGTACATACTCTTTCAATCAGATCATCACAAAAAGTATTTCATCGAAGCGTTAAAGATAAATATCAACAGGTGAAGCTTGAAATCTGTGAGCAAAAAACACACAATTCTGTATATGATGGTGATATCTTTTTAATGTCATGTTGTAATGTTTATCACGGATATTGTCCAGTATTGATGTAACAATGACTCTTTCGTACTTCAATATTTTGAGCTTCGAGCAGGTCGAGTTGACTACGAGGCGTGAGAGTACCTTCAAACCAATGTTTTTTAGTTATTTCTTATGGGATGAATTGTTTCACTTACGAGCTCCGTCCAGGAACGAGATTCGTACGTAAAGGCATTCCTGTAGATATATAATAGGCATTTTATCAATGACATTGATCATGGCCTCCCCTAATTTCCTCAAGTAGGATCCTTTCAAAACTATGAATGATAAGTAATAATTACCTTTCATAAAATACAGCCCAATGCCCACTATTTGAATATTCGTACGGTTCTAGGTAACTTTGCCGCCTAGATTTTTGCCTCAAAAAAATTTAAAATATCTACAGCTGTTCACAAAAAAATAAAAATTTAATGAAAAAATTTCAAATATTAAATTTTTTGGAAAATAAGTTTAAAAAAATAATTATAGAAAATTAAATTTTTGATAAAAAATTTCAAATATCATTAAATAATATTACTTCTTTTTGGAGAAAAATTTAAGAAATCTATACTTATTCCCACAAAATTAAATTTTTTGATAAAAAAAAAATTTACAAATTTTATTTTATGTAAAAAAAATTTGTAAATTGTGAAATTAAATTTCATGGAATTTTTTTTGAAAAATTGATTTCTTTAGTAAAAAGCAAACATTCCTTAATTGGGGTGGGGGCTTTAACCCTCTTTGGGTGCCCCTGAAAGGGGATCTCCCGGTGGATTTGAAGATATATGGAACAGTTGGTTCTTGTCCTCAGATTGTTCATGTATGATAGAGTTCGGCATGGATCTGAAGAAGAGACGGAAGGACATTCGAAGGTAAGAGAGGATAAATAATGTAAATTTGATCAACCGGAATTTTAAAAGGAGGGATGAACACTCACTCAGCGTGCAAAGGTATTTAATCTTCCTTTTATGTGTCGGGGAAAAAATTGATATTATATCAATTTTAATGTTAAAAAAGAAGAATAATGATAAGAACTTTGGAAAATAAAAAAAAGCCATCTTCAGATTGAATTTACAAAAAGTATCGTCCTCGTTGAACGTTTTATTTTAAGCTCTAATACTTTCAAAGTTGACTTTTAAAATTTGTATTGTAACTTTCGCTAACTTTTAGACATCTGCAATCAACATCGGGTAGACTCCGATAGACTCAAGTATTTTGTCTACCAACTGTCAAAATTTAATTTATTTATATCCGTCACCACATTGATTTCTTAGAGGGAATTTTTATATCCTAAATCAGGAATTCTAATGAGTGATCAACAAAAACTAAAAATATAATGAACTTCATTGCTTGAATGTTACAAGCCTAGAGGACCACAAAAAATTAAAATTAAATACCTTTATGTATAAATTAAATCAATTAATTGATAACACCGTCCAACAAAATCACACTTTTCGTAAGGCATTAAACAGCATATATATTCTACTGAATAGAGTTTATTCCCCAAATTCCAAAGATGGTCTTATTTTTGCATCATGGCCTTAAATAAAAGTCCATAATTTTTTGTTATTTTTGGCTATTTTTAAGGGTCAAAGCTTTTTTAAGACCTCGGCGTTAAAGATAAAGATAAATCATGTGAATATATTTCAAAGTCTAATGTTACAAAATTCTAAAGCCATTTTTGAAATGTCTGTATCATGCTCAAGCCCCGAGTTATCTTTGTTTTAAGGTTGAAAATAAGAGCTTTTTATTTAGAGGCTCAGAGCTTCAAGACGAACATATTCAAAAAGTTTAAAAGTACATATACATCATTTGATAACTGAAATTCTGAACTTTAATTCAAACAAAAAAGAACTTCACCAAAAAACTCTCTATATCATTGTAAATTTGAGATAAGGCTACGAAAATATTTGAAGGATAAAACTCATTTTTGAGATGACCTCACACAAGAAGTCCATATATTTGAATGACATATTTTTAAAGACCACGAAGCTAAGAGAGAAAAAATAAGGCTTTATTTGGAATCAGGGATAATCTTTACTAAATAGAGCATATGCTGTTTTTGATCCATTTTTGTTGTCAAAGAGTGTAATTTATATATGTATTGTGAGGATGTGTAAGTTTTGCCTTAGAAAAATTGTAATAATTCAAGGCTTTTCTAACAAATGTATATCTGAATTAACCTATTTCATAATCTTACATCCAAATACAGAAATGTTATTCTTTTGCACAACATCTAAATACTTAAATTTATGAGCATTATTACTCGGTATTTAAATGTATGAATATAATGAATGATTGTACAGCATGAGGATTCAAAAATTTGAATTCTCTTCCAGGCCGTATAGCCTCAGTTCTAAAAGTCTGATAATTTTGCACTTGGTGCCATGCTAAAGAACTGACAAAAAGCTACAATTTGAAGTTGTTTTTGTCCGATCAAAAATGTCCGGGCAACTAAGAAAATGACAGAACGTGTGCTGCGATCTCCTCTTCGTAAAGTCGATCTCTGACAAGAAGATGTTCACATCACAGTGAACGCTGTTCTGAATTGGAGAAAAGATTGCTTCTTGGATGAACTTGTAGGACCAAATATCCAGCTCAGGGCATGATCCTCATCGTTGTGGTGTCCCACAGCAACAAGATCCTTCCTACTTCTTCTAGGCCGACAAGAAAGTCAATACAGACGTCTATAACAAGGTCCTCTTGCCATGGTTGAAGATCACGTTCCCCAAGGACAACTATGTGTTTACCCAAGACGGCCCTGGCACACTTGTCCAAGATGCTGCGGCATTTCTGCAGGGACAACATGGCTGCCTTCTGGCCAGCACAATTCTGGACTTTGTCTTCACCTGACGTAAATCCCCTATACTCTGCTGTTTGGTGCGTCATAGGGCCAGACGAACAAGACTTCTCACCCAAATGTCGACGCCCTGAAGGCTTTGATTACGGAGGAGTGGAAAAACTTGTCCTCGGACTTCATCAAGGCCAGCTGTATGAGGGAGGGGGCATAATGAATGAAAAGTGTAGAAAATTGTTGAATTACCAACTTTTGCTTCAAAGGTTTTTCCATAAAATTGGTCCAAAATAAAAATATGTAGAAGTGAAAAATACTTTTAAAAATTTGACTGTCCTCACCCTGTATGTGACAAAATATTTTTTAATCTTTATTTAGACGTATAAATAATATGAGTAAATTTGATACATGAGTCAAATTTAATCCTCCTTACATTAACAAATAAACACACGAGAGTTAATAGAATTTATCAGTTTACTCGTGAAAAAAGCCTTTAGGCTTAATGCGTTTTTTAGAATAAAATATATAACTAAGTGTTCCTTGTTTTAGTCAAATAACTCGCGGGAAAGAGCGAGGAGACAAAAAATCTACAACAGCAACAAAAATATAAGGGAAAGCAATAGGTTCTAAATCTACAGCTGATATATTGTTGTTTTTTTCTCTCATTATTCATCATGAGAAATGGTTATTTTTTATCAAAACGGAGGTAATACTTTGTTTAATATCTTTATTAAAGAATTCAATGATTTATTTTTTTAAAGATATGTAAAGTTAAAGAAAAACGAAGTTATTTTTTAAATATTAAATACTGGAATTAATTTTACAGTATCAACTTAAATAATATTTTTGGAAAAGAATTAATTTAAAAATGAATTATAATTAAATGTGGCCAATACTCAAAACATGTGCTGCACAATTTTATGCATACTTCCACTTTTTTGTTTCGATTAAACAGGAGCTGTCGTTGTTTTTGATTTTAGAATGTTCATGTAGTAACTAAAATATGGAGCCCAGTGACATTCTTTTAAAACAACCCATTAATTTAATTTTTACATAGTAAAAAAATAGTTGATTATATTACTTGGCACACTCTGGACTCCCATTTGATGGGAGTCCAATTCGCACGTTTGATGGAATTGATCCACATCTTATTTCAATTGATGCCTTTTGGATAAATAAACATTTTCTTGGGCTCTACGCCAAAAGACTTTTTAGTCGAAGTTGATCTATTAATACAATATACTGCACTACAGGTAAGCATTATGAAAAATATATTGCAAGTAATAAGTATTGTCTAATTATCATACATAATTAAATTAAGCTCATAATGTAGTACATAAATTGCATTCAAGACCTTTAAAATAAACCTGATGGCAGCTGAAAATTTTCAGCCAATCAGCAAAGAGAAGAAAAAACATTTTCTTCCTCTACTAATTGTCCACTCTTTCCCTCGAGTCCTTTAGTTTTATTATTAAGAAAATGACAAATAAATCAGTTAAACATTAATTTTAAGGTGTCCTATTTATATGCCAACAAATCTCCTCACATTTTTTGACAAATTTTATTTCATCAACGAATTATTTTTCACCTATTTCTTTTTTTTTTGACAAGAACTTTTTGATTTTGAACAAATTTAGAAGACGTTTGCTCCGGTCACTTTTTGAATCATAAGTCAATTCCCTATCTAGTCTTCTAAAGCTCCAAAAAACAATTTTTTTGTGTTTTGAGTATAGAATAAACCCCTTTATGTGATCTTCCAAAAAATACCAACCCCCTCTTAGCTTGACCAAATTCAAAAGAGGCATCCATACAAAGTTTCGACCTTTCAATATCTCACTTTAAAAAAAAAAGGTATTAGAGTGGTAGGTCTATGGGCTTGGGGTATATGAAATGTTTAATTTGTTCATATATACAAACTTTTACAGTAAAAATTCCCATGAAATGGTTTTTAATGGGGTCTACCATCTACAATAATAAAGCATGTCTGTTTCTATCATGTGGCGCACTGTATAAAGTGCTCCATGATGTATATCATTACAATGTTGTCGTATTAATGAAATATTGCAGGTCTGTGCATATAACATCAAACATGTATTCAGGGTGCACTGAATGTAGTGGTCCCTGATGTAAATCATATAAATATTTTTGATGAAATAAATAATAGTGTAGTTGGATTTATGCAATATTGGAGGTGTGTACATATGACAAGAGCACTGTTTCTGTATATTTTTGTGATTGATCTCTCATGTATCTCATAATTGTGTGCATTTTCAAAAAATGTCTAGATATGAGTTAAATATAAACACTGATAGGATGTTGAAATGAATTTTGTTTGTTTTACTTTGTGAGCGCTCTATAGACTAAAGTATTCATCAATCATCCCATCATATTAATTTTTTTTCGTCTCAAACCGCGCTCTCAGACCGTGGACCGATTTTTTTGGTCAAACTTTAGTCACCGATATTTTTTGGTCTCAATTTATCGACCGATTTTTTTATTATGAGAGACCATTTTATTTTTCTAGATCAACTGTCATTTATTTTTTTTCTAAAAAAAAATCTCAAAAGTACACGATAAGTTCTAGAAAAATACATTTAAGATACAGCAGGTTCAAAATGAATCCGAGTTATCTCTATTTAAACTTTGTATAACATCATTGTACTCGAAAAAATAACATATGATGGTTTGTTATAAACAATTTATCTTTAAAAGCGGTCTAGACTGATTTTTTTTTGTCACCGAATTAGACCGGGTGTTTCTTTGGGACCGATCTAGACGGAATTTGTATATGAGACCGATCCAGACCGAGCTTTTTTGTTGGACCAACAACAAAAAAGTCTCAGACCGGTCTATAATTTCCAGACCTAACCCAACACTAGTATTAATGCTTATGTCTTAGCTTAAAGGAAACCTATTGTTCCATAAATTTGCTGTATAGAATGTCGATATAATGTAAAGACCATGAGTAAAAGGATTTATTCTAATGGCCCAAATGGTGCTTATATATATATTTTTTTTTCATAATGGAGTCCTTTATTTAAAAATACACCCTAAGATGTCAGTAGGTATATTTTCTTTTTGAATATTTTTAATTAGTATTTTCAAAGTATATATCGCAGAAGAGAAGAAAATGGATAATCCGAGAGCGAATTTTTTTCTTCGTATGAATACAAATTAGGATTAGCTCTCATTGAAGATTGAACTTTAAAAACAAAAAAAAAAAAAAAAACTTCATTATACTTTTATTTTTCTATTAAAATCAATTTAACTAAAACAAAAGAATTAAGAAAATGAGAGACTAAAAGAGGAGGAAGAGGGGAAAAAGTTATGAAGACAAGTAGAATGAGACATGCCATCACTCAGCTGCTCAATTTTTGACAAATCTTATCAATCCAAATGGCTGAATTCTTCCCTTTTATATGTACATAATAAAGGGGTTCAAATCTACATTCATTTGAGGTAAAAGGGATGACGTCATGCTCTTTGAACTTTGTCATGAATAAAGTATAGAAAAAGTTACAGTAGGACATGCCCAAACTCAAAAAATATGTTATCAGGGACCTTCCCTTGGGGTTGGGATGGAGGGGCTGTAGCCACCCTACCCAAATTAAGGGGTTTTTGCTTTTTAATAGAAAATTTACTAATTGAAATTTAATATAGTTTTTCATATTTTCTTCTAAAATATTTAATTTTCTGTTAATAGCTATTAATTTTTGAAATTCTTTTTGCAAAAATTTAATATTTGAAATTTTTTTATAAAAAAAAAAATTAAATTTTTGTAAACAGCTGTGAATTTTTTTTTTTTTTTGTTCAAAAATTAATTTTTTTAGAATGGCGTTCGATTTTTAAAATTTTTTTTCAAAAAATTTAATTTTTTTTTGAATATTTTGTGGATTTGCTTTATATTTTATTTTTGAAAATTTAAATTTTTGTTAATTTTTGAGTTATTTTTCCAAACAATTTAGTCTTTCAAAAAAAATTTAGGAAAATATAATTTTTTGATTTTTTCCAAAAAATGTAAATTTTTTGATTTTTTTCTTTCAAAAAAAAAATAAATATATAATCATGCGAGTTTGTGTGAGAGATTGTTAACTTTATTGTATCTCGCAACCTTTATTTCAAAAAAAAGAATGAAAAGTAGGCCTAAAATTAGTTGTTAGTTAGCTAAATAAGTCAATCATAGTAATTGCTATTTATCACTATCATTATCATTATCATATTATTTCTCCACAATGTTTAAAAGGAATTACATAATCGTGTATTTCTTAATATTAAAATCCTACATAGTATTTAATTCGATACTGTATAATAATATTGCGTAGTAGTATTTTATTACAAGCGTAGCTTTATCAAATAAGCAAATTGTAGAAATAGCAATACATTTTTATTTAATGGATAATTGCAAAAAAAAAACACCAACATTTCAATAGCAAAATAATGTCTCTAGCTTCAAAATTAAGGAAGTTATGACGAATTTATCATCAAAATTTCACGCATGATAGTTATTGAAAAAAAAAAGAGGTTAAACATGAAGACAAAGTACTTTATTATTCTGTAGTAATACAGATTGAAGATGCTAATGTCGGATACAAATTTATGTATTTTTCATCATTAGATTGATAAAAATCTTCACAAGAGAGTAGATAAATATTTATTTTCACGACCATAATAACATTTACTTGATCCATTATAGCCTATTTATAATTTTTAAGGCTATCGTGAAATAACTTATTTTCCAGCAAACAATGCTATCAAACAAAATAACAGAACGAAATTTTTGAAGCTGTGGAAAAGATTATGAATTTATCTACATTAAATATAATTGATTTGAAATTGATTTCTCTCATTTAAGGAATGAAAATCCAGCATTTCTATGGAAATCTCCAAAAGCACTTGTAGACTTTCTCGTACACCTCTTGCATTTTTTTTTCATTCCGTAAATCGGCATTTGGTTAACATACCTAAACATTGATCATTCTAATTACCAATTATTAATTGATACATTCATTGCATTTTGATTAATATAAATTACATGGTTATTATGCATGTAAGAGGACTTTATAATGTACCATAGCATACTTAAATTCTAGTAATTTGTATCAAAATAGTCAAAAATAACCACATTAGTAAGTATATCGATTATTATCCTTGGAATTTCGGGAAACCAAAGTGACTACACATTCTAAAAAAATCAATATTGGTAAACTAACAGATTAAATGGAATAAAAAGTTAAATTGCACGATACTCCAAATTTAACCGTTGATATCAGCAGATACGGATACAGATATTTATTCTTTAAGCATGTGTAGTCAATTTGATCTGCTCATTTGATGAGGATAAAGCAATACTCGAATATTCCTTAGATGGTCGATAGATTAATGATGTAAATT
Source organism: Lepeophtheirus salmonis (assembly GCF_016086655.4). Classification (NCBI taxonomy): domain Eukaryota; kingdom Metazoa; phylum Arthropoda; class Copepoda; order Siphonostomatoida; family Caligidae; genus Lepeophtheirus; species Lepeophtheirus salmonis. The sequence continues at coordinate 7,115 of NW_027291028.1, read as the reverse complement.
TGGGACAATACATAACACCTCGTTGCCTTTATTGCATCACGCAACCTTTCCAGTAAAAACTAACAGAAAAAGAACCAAAAGCAGGCAATGAAATAAGTTGTATATTTATGTTTGAGTCTGGTTGCCTCGTCTTATGGGGATATCATTGTGTATCATGAACTTATATTAGTGTTCTGAATAAGGATATGCATTTATTGCTCAGTTGTCATCAGGTACTAACAGGAGCGTCCTTAGGGAATTGGCTGGAGGGGCTCTAGCCCCCCACCCCAAAAAAAGAACTTTTGCATGTTACTACTTTCTTTTTTTCGTCATTCGGCCATTGCAGAAGATCAAAAAATTTTATATTTGAATTTTTTTCCAAAAAGTTTATTTTTTTTGTCCATAACTTTAGATTTTTATTTATTTTTCAAAAAAATTTAATGTTTTTGAATAGCCTGTGACTTAAAAAAAATATATTTAAAATTTATTTCTAAAAGTTTTTTTTTATGGATTGCTAAAGATTTTAAATTTTTTTTTTTTTTAAATTTAATATTTGAAAATTAATTTTGGAATTTTTTTCCAAAAAAATTAATACTCTTTAAATACCTATATATATTGAAATTTTTTGTGAATAGCTACGGATTTTTAAAAATATTTAAATTTTTTTTTTTAAAAATTCCAAAACTAAGCCTTCCCAAAACATCACCCTATGAACGCCCCTGACTGAGAATAGGAAAACATTTGATTCTCAAAACTGTGTAAAACTAAACTTTAAATGTATACAATCATTATTATTGATGGGACGATTAATCGAAATCGTAGAATGGGGTTTTTTCAGGAATCGGTAAAAATATTTGATTTGGGATTCCGATTCTTAATGAACTATTTATTACTTTTCTAAGTTATGAAAAAAATTTAAAAAAAAAATTCTTTTTGTTCAAAAATTTTTTTGGGGATTTTTCAATGTTTTTTATAAATTTTTTTTTCCTGTTAACAACTGTCCGGATATTTTTCTCCAAAAATAGAAGTTTTGGTAAATAACTGGATTTTTGAGATTTTTTTCCAAAAAAATCAATTTTTATTGAAAACTATGGATTTTTGAAATTTTTTCACAAAAACTCAATTTTTGGAGATTAACCATGGGTGTTTGAAATTTTTTGTTCTACTAAATTTAATTTTTTGGGAGCAGTTGTGGATTTTTGATTTTTTTCCCCCATAAATTTTATTTTTCCAAATTTAATTAAAAAAAACTTTAATTTTTGGATTTGTTTTTCAAAAACTTCCAAAAACCAAGTTTAACTATTATATAAAATATTAAAGAATCGGCATTGGGAATTTTTACTAGAATGGGATCAGAATCGGAATTTTTTTTGGGATCATCCCATTTTTTATTAATATTATTAGTATTTACACATATCACATCCATCAAAAATCCTAAAATTATCCAAATAATAATTATAAAAATAAAATATACAAAGAAGTCAATGTAAAATTTGAAATATTATATGTTTAATTATTGAAGTGAATTGACCCATCACTAATCATTATGAAATACCAATAAAACTTTACTAATTTATTTGTCAAAGAGAGGAATTAAGTGATCGAAATTTAACATACATATTTATAAGTCTTTCATCAGTATTTGAGTTTAACAAATTATATTTATAAATATTACTAATATGTGCTATTTTACGATAAAATATTGTATGATGTAAAAGAAAAAAAAATTGAACTATGCTGACCCAAGATTAAATCACTCACATATGAAAATTGAAATGGATATGAAGTTACATAACTTTTTATAAACTTGTACTTTATTTCTCATAGCTTAGAACACATGGAGAAAGATTAAAAAATGTTTCCTTGCTGCGTTTTTTTCTTTTATATAGAAAATCCTGATTCATGGAAGGTTGACAAAATATATTAAATTAGAAATGGCAGACGAAAGAGCTCAAATCTCAGCCTAAAATCATTTCCTAAAAATAAATATTCATGTTATTAGTCAAAAGTTGCAATGTTTACTATTTTTTGACCTTTTTGTGACCTTGACCTTAAACAGTACCTTTTTAATACCTATGAAATCACACAACTTTGAGAGATGAATCTCTATTTGTTACAAAGATATGGTGAATTATGAATTATACCGTTTTGTCTGACTTTGACCTCCCAAAATTTAATGGCCTCTTCTGTTAACTTTGTCCGTAATCCTTCACGCAAACAGACAAACAAAGAAAGGGGACATTCAACTTTGTTGGCGACGATAATTATGGATTATATAAATGATCAATTTTTGATCTTGTTATTTTTTCTTAATTAGGAATATTGTTTTTTTTTTTCGACTTGAGTCTATTGAGTAAAGTAGAGTCACAATGGTTCGATATAGATTTTTCAGCTACAGTTTTTTAATAGCTATTTAATTGTTTTGAAAGAATTTAAATCAAAGTGCCATTCAACTAAGAGAAAAATCCAATCTGTGCGTTTTCATGTTACATCAGCATTGTTGACTCAGCAATTTTGGGGTCCTAAACGTGGACTCCTTGATATATGGGAATCTATGGACGTCATTTTGTTTTCTTTTTTTCATCCACTTGAGTCATAGATCCTTTTTCCTTCATATCTTCACATTTCTTAGAACATAATTATTATTTAAATACACTTTTTTTTTGTAAATGAAAACCCTCTATAGAGCATTTTCACTGACGTCATCAATTGAATCGCTGTTGAAGGAGACGCTGTTTTAGGGACTCAATGTTTTTGTATATAAATGAACAACCACTTACCAGTAAATCTAAATGAAACTCTATCAAAGGGATTTAACGAAAAACAGGAGGGAACAACTGCATTGAATAGTACGCAATGCCAATGATTAACACTGATATTTGAGTAGAAGTAAATGAATATGTGTACATTTTTATATAGGTATAATTATTTTAGATCGATTGGAGGAAAAAAAGAAGGCTAGTTAAAGAAAAACATCTTATTCTTTCCCTTATAATAATAAAAATTTGTATTTACAACACGGAAATAAGATTGTATAACGATGTAATAACATATTTTTAATACATTTTGGGGTATTTTTATAAACATTAAGATTTAATCCTTTTATTGACTATTTGGTGGCCCCATTTTGAGACCTAATAGCCCATTATTTTCCTTAATTTTAATAATATAGGGGCTTCATGGCTATAGAACTTGGCTGTTCAGGCCCCCAAAATGGACGACTTCAAAATTGTGACGTCACGTGATTACGCTCTATATAGATTATCTTCTTTAGTTGTCTTTCTAGCTACGCCTCTCTCTCGCAATCAATTTTGAAAGAATGGACTGGAACATTTATTACTTCTATTCTTATAGTGTCCTGAACGCTGTTTATTTGAATTCGAATTAGCTGTTGTTAAGTAAATATCAACTCCTTTGATTTAATTGAAAAATGCATGATTTTTATTAGTGAAGGGAAGATTAATTGGAATTATAAATCGGAGAATCGTATGTTTTTTTCTGGAATTCGGATTGGGATGGGGATTCAAAGTTTCAGCATCCTACCCAACGGTGTGGACAGCCATAAAGTACACACACAAACTGTATTGTATATATAAATATCATATAGAGTTTATATTATCTAGTGGTACAAATTTTAGTATCTTCAATCCAGAATGACATTGGTTCGAAACCACAGGTGAGGACAACAAGACTTTTTATCTATAAACAGAGTAAGCTGAGACGGTTGGAAAGAGCAAAGAAGCTTATAAATTTTCTCAAGGCCAACTAAAGTTAAGCTCTTTTCTGATAAACAAAATTTAATCATTGATTCTACTGTAAATAAGAAGAACAGTTGCTAAATCACTACCAAAAATCCAGAGAATGTCTCAGCTTCATGAAGCATGTCTTCAGATCAAGAAATAATCCAGAGCCCAGCACAAGCAAAGTATGCCTCCCACATTTTCTATTTTTTAGAAAGGGAGGAAGGAATGGCTCAATGCAGATGCTTACATCGAACTTCTCGATAAGAAAGTACTATCATGGGTCAGTTTTCACTCAAGACGGAGCTCTGAGTCATTGCACTGCTAAGACCCAGGTCTTTCCTGAGACACAACTTTCCGGACTTTTGATGTCTCAACATGTGTCCGCTCCCATCTACAGAAGCGATCCCTTTGGACTCCTATATCCGGGTGCATCTGAAGGAGAGGGTGTGTGCTACTCTTCACAGGATTATCCAGTCTCCATCAAGAAGGAATGGACCAAGCACGAGTCTGACTACATAGTTCAGGTATGCCAGGGATTTAGGACCAGTATTGAGACAATTATTAAAGGTGAGGGCTCACATATTGAATAAAAGTGGTGTCAATCAATATTTTCAGATGATTTCGTACAATAAATGACCTCACACAACCTCTCGCTTAAATTTTACTGTGGAGAATTTGAATAAAATAAAATGACCTCTATGACAGTATGATAATTTTGTAGCTCTACTGAATAATTAAAGCCCTCGCTAATGTCTATTATCTTTTATTATCTATTGAAATATAAATATATATATATATAGTTTAATTTTTTTTTAAATATCATTAAGAATTAAATACTCAAATTACGCTCTTAATTATAAATAATACTAAAAGATCAAAAGATATAATATTGATAGAATTTAGAACCAAACTATTAGAGTTTCAAATTTATAGTGGGATTATAAAACCTATGCAACAGCATTTTCTCCTGCCGCCTAAAATCCAGCTTTATTAATGCTATTTAAGCCATAGATAAAAAATGACCATTAAAATTTTCAGTAATCATATAAAAATCTAATAAAATGAAGGGATATATATTGAAGCCAATACTTTTGCATATTTTTTTTCTTTGGCTTTATTATAGCTACGACTAAAGAATCAATTTTATATAACAAATTTATAAAGATTTGTTGTAAAAAAAAAAGAGTTTGATTTAACTTGATTTTTTCAGTTGAACCTTCTTTTAGAATATTTATTGTAAGGCTGTGTGAAAAGGTTTTGATATAACAAAGTCTAAATTATTTAACTAGTTGACTAGGTAATTATTATTTTCAGATTTTGGGGTCAACAATACATAGGTTTGATTGAATTTTTTTATGGATTTGATGTTCAATTCAATTAATTGTATGAATATCAAGTACATAGTACCTATGTATATAGTAGGAACAAGACTTGAAGTGTTGATTACATCAAAAGTATTTGAATACATAAATTGTTTCCTAATTGATTAGCAGAATTTATTCGTCTTCAAACGTTTGCAATATTATTATTCAATGACTGCTGAGTCCATGGAAACGATTGATATAAGATAATTTCTTTTGTAAGTACATATCTTGTAATTTAATCAACTTCCTTATTATTAACTTTTGAGAATACTCAACATGAAATATTTATGTGAAGGATTGTATAAAGTTACATTCTAAGCTGTGTTTTGTCTTTAATCAAAAAATAGATGTAATCTATTTTTCTAACAGCTGTTTTTGTTACTTTTTACAAGTTGACTCTTGGAGGATTTTGAGCAGTTGACTCTACATATAATGAACAAAACAAAATCCCCGTATGATCCCTTGCGGATCCAGCATAGCCATTGTACAGGGTAAGGCCTCCACACACGAATGATACTTGGCACAACTTCATTTAAATGAATCGGAATTAGGAATCGGAGAATCAGGATTATCATTGGGAAAATAATTTCTAAGTTGCAATTCCGCTTCGTTATTACTGATATGTAACTATTTATTACTTTTTTAAGATATGAAAAAAAAAATAGCCACCTCCCTCAAAATAAATAAATTTTTGCTTTTTACTAGAAAATTTCATATTTTAAATTCCAATTTATTTTTCATTTGTTTTCCCAAAACATTTAATTTTCTGTGAATAACTATGTATTTTTGAAATTTTTGGTCTAAAAAAGAATTAATATTTGAATTTTGGAAATAATATAATATAATCCTGTGGACGGCCCTGATATCAAATGGTATTTTTTAACAATTTTTTAAAATATTAAAGAATCGGCATTGGAATTTTCACTATCATAGAATCGTATTTTTTTTTTTTTGAATAATTAGTTTGAATAAGAATCTTTACTCTAAGGGTAATTCCATATCAAATCGAACAGGGCATGTGACCCAACCTCCTCATACTTGGAGGAGGTTAGGTCACAAGCTCTAATACATGAGTAAATCAAGTGTGCCAAGTTTCAGCACATAATTTTTAGTCGTTAATATAAAATAGATACTCGTCCCAGTCTCTTTTTGGACCAAAAATTGGACAAAAATGTCTAATGTTTCTTGTATATTTTTTAATTAAAAAAGCTAACGTCTTGACATTTTTTACTGTACTATTTTGAAGTGTGAGTATTCCAAAAATGAAGGCAAAGGTAGAATATTTAAAAAAGTAAAAATGAAATGCACGTGCGAGTACTTGATCAAGAATTCGAAAAAAATGGCGAAACTCTTATGAAAATAAAAGACATGTTCTGCATATTTAGGGGTATCACTGCACCAAAAATCAGGTTGTCTTTTTATCATAGCTCCCAGTATAGGATCTCAAAATTAGATTACTTTTCTCCGGATAGTTGGTCAATTTTACGTACGTGTTTATATTTGAAACTTTTTTTTATGATTTAAATTGAATTACAAAAGACAACTTTAATTCCTAATATTGAAAAGAAATTGATAAATTTCAAGGAATATGAGTAGGCCTTTTTATTAAAGGGAACATAATTTAAATTAGTTTGTTCATTCTTTTTTGAGACTTGGAACTGTCGTTCTTGTTGGGACTGTTATCACAGGGGTATCACTTATCCATTTATAGGAGCTTCAAGCACCCAAATGTTTCTAATTCCCCCTTCTTAAAAAAATCATAAATATATATATATATATGAAACCTTTTTATCTAACTAATTATATTGCTTTGTTGATAAGTTTTGGGTCAAGCCCCCCGCCCCACCCCAAATAATGAAACCTAGCATCACACAAATAACATGGGTATGGGAGCTCAACAAAGATCATGTCTAGGAGGCCAATGATTAGAAGGATATGTTGGAAAAACTTGATATTTATAGCTAATATTTTGGTCAAAAAAAAGGACTGAGACGAGTATCTATATCTAAGGGTAATAATTTTGGTAAGA
>NW_027291027.1:0-4310 GCF_016086655.4 Lepeophtheirus salmonis | reverse complement strand
TTTGTTTATCAATTATCATAATTTAATTTTTTGTGAATAGCTGTGGGTTTTTGAATTTTTTTCAAAAAAATAATTTTTCTAAATAGCTATTGGTTTTTTGAATTTTTTCAAAAAAATAAGTTTTTCTATATAGCTATTGGTTTTTGAAAATATATTTTACTGTGAATAGCTTTGTATTTTTGAGCATTTTTGATTTTTAGATTTTGGATTAGAGGCAAACCTGATTATATAAAAAACAATAAAAAAAGACACTTCAGAAATTAGATATAGAAACAGAAAAATAAGAAAATCATGTAACAGCGTAATAGTTCATAATAGTATGATTGGTTGCATGTTGTTTATATAATTCAAACTCGGTAATAGCTACCTTAACTATTTTAGCAGAAGGGTAAACATTGTTATATCGTGCCATTGGAGTCGAATACATACTTTAGAGGCCACACGAAGTGTTTGGCTAGTTCCCTAAAAACTGTAGAGGAGTTCGTGTCAAGTGGGATTCCTTCTAATCACCTCACCTATCCTGTTCCTGACGGCTGCCATGTTTTTATTCAATAGCTTTTAGTTTCAAATAACGTTTGTAATTGTTTTTGTTTTGTTGCATTCTGCACAAATAGAACGTGAGTCTTTAACGCTAGAAATGCAGGAGTTTTGAACTACCTAAAAGCTCAGCTGACGACAATTGACGTAAATCGATTTATAGATCATTATAACAAAAGGATCCAAGAATTTGGCTATATGAAATAGAGTCAAATGCTTTGCAAAAGTCTATTGCTACTATTGCTCCAAAATTATTCCTACTTTCTACTGTGTCAATTGCAGCTTGAATATTGTGTAAAACATCCAAAATTTTCCTATTCTTTAAAAATCCTTTTTGTTCAATCCCAATTTTTTTGTTTAGAATTGGTTGCATCTGTTTAGCTAATACTCCAGAGATAATCCTATATGATTAATTGAGAACAGTAATTACTCCCCAATGGCTTTAATTTAATTTGTCCCAACTTCTTTTTTTCGGAATCAATGCAATTCTTCCGGTTGTCTGTTATTTGGGTAGTCATACAAACTTTTCCATAGAATATCCAATTTTTAAAAGATACGGAACGATTTAATCTCTAAAATTTTAATAGACTGTATCCTAGACTCTACAAGGACAACAGGTTTCATTATCCTTATAATACTTTCCTATAAAGTTAGATATATGATATCCTTGGAGAAGATTCACTTGAACAGAGGAAATTACTTCTCTTTTCGGAAAGCGGCCTCTTTTTGTGGGAACAATGTTTTGGAAATGGGAATGAAAGTAGTCTGACACATCTACCAGTTTAGTTATAACTTTTCCTTAGTGAATAATATTTTTTAACACTGGGGGCAGAAAATCTGTCTTTCTTAAAAATTTCTTAACCTTCTGCACGCAAATTCTTCTAACTCAACTTTTTCTTTCATTTCGGCCTCAGCAATTTCCGCAGTTCTAAAAAAATTCAGAGAATCTGCAAAGTACGTGTGTTCTAAAATTGATCCATTATTGAGAACATTATCCACTTGACTGGGACATGACATTGTTTCCTTCTTATTTTCCAAAAAAAACAAAACAAAAAAAAACCCGTGAAGTTTTTATGAGCCTTTCTGTCGCTTGATTGGATGAAAAAGAATCATTAAAATCTCCTAACAATTCCTTTTTTAATTTCGTATTGTATTTATTGTCTTCTATTAAGCATTTTGGTATCCTTAATTGAGAAATTTTTATAAGGTCTGTGTAATTCCAAGCAAATCAACTTATGATCAGAGGAAAGTTCAGGCTTATAAAATGTTTTTGTTTTTTTTACCATATAAGTCAAGGTCTCCAACAACTCCTCATTTACACTAAAATGTGGGGGTAGTTTTTGAGTGCTGCTGGGACCTAAAAGGGAATGAAATGCACCGCCACAACTTATATTTACCCCCTCCGTAGGACCCCGAAATTGGAGACTGTTTTGGGCTTAATCTCGTTTTGGGAACCGGCGGTATCCGAAAGCATCCCCAACTTTCTTAATGCTCATTGAAGTTTTGGGGCGGTGTTTGAAAGTAACTTTTTGACAGTGGTGTTGTGTCTTGACGAGGTTGAGGAGACACAAACTGTTTAAACCAAGGAATCCAGGATGACCGAGAGAAATGAGGAGAGGAAAGACGTGGAGGAATAAAACAAAAAGGTTGTCTAATAGGAACAATTATATTCTTATTATTACAATAACCTACTCTGATACATACATAAATACACGACTCTTTATCTTAAAACGAGGTAAAAGACTGTACTTTACACATATATATACATACAAAAAGATAAGAGAAGAGAACAAGGGGAAGGAAACACGAATACATTACAGTTTCATACCTTTTTGGCACCCAGCGATACATGAAAACATCCCAATTTTTTGGGCAACTTGGACCGAAATTTTAAAATAGTTCCTGGAATACAAGCAAATATTATTAAAATTATCACTCAACAAATCAAATCCAACGAAACTCCAAATGGAAACTTAGTTGTCTTGTGCTTTGATAAAATGAAGTCTCCGACCAATACCAAAAGGACTTTGGTTATGCCTATGGAGTAAATTAGTATATACAAAAGGATATTCTCCAAAGCATGATGAATGTGATTGGAACAATGAAACAAATTAAGAGGAATAAAAATGGTGAAGGAGTGGTGCCTAAGTCATCTTAGCTGAAGCCCTACCAAAAGGGCATAATTATTTTTTCAAAATCTTTGATATTATTGTATCAATACATAAATAATGAAATTGGCCTTCCATATATATTAACATCTCGTTTAAATCAAAATTGCCTTCAAAACTTTTTTTTTTCAAGAATAAGATACATCAAACGAATCCACTCTCATCCCTGTGCGGTCGAGACCATAGATCGATTTCGGAAACTAGTAATAAGTGGCTCAGAAAAAATGGTTGTTGAGAATGCTCCTGTCAGATTTGAAGGCATCAATATTTTGTTTCTATGTTTCAACAAAATAAGAAAACTACTCATTTTATAAGTTAAAAAAGAGACGGAAATTATATATATTTGAGGCTCATTATTTAATTTTAAACAATGAACTTTCGAAATGTGAGTTCCAGTTAGCTAAGTCTAAAAACCTTGTTAATCAATTCCCCCGGAAATTGGATGGCCAACATTTTTTTCGAAGTAAATTTTTCTTTAACAGAACCGTAATATTATTGGGAACGAAGTTTTCTCCTTGTGTCAAATCATCAAAGAGTCATTAGAAAACTGGTGGACTGTAGATTAATCAGTTCTATTTCAATAAAGTATTCGTTTTAAGATACTTAAGTTTAATTTAATCATTACAAAACAAAACATATTATGATTTTTAAAAAAAATTAATTATCCCTAGTATATGTAATTATGTTGCACTTTATCACAATTACCTATTCTTCAATAATATTTTGTGGAATACAATAATACAGAATATTTGAATAACACAGTGCCATGTATTGACATTAAAGAACCCTCAACTCGGAGTATCACATCTATTAAATACCTCTTTGCTCACAAGTACAGAAGTTCCTTCAGATCTTCTATAGAATTATCGTATACTTTTATCAGAGCTAAGGAGCTGCATAAAAGACATATTCATCGACTGAAAGAGCCAGAGAGGAATCTCTCCTATCCAATTCAATGAAACTCTTGAGTATATTCCCTCTGAAGTTTGCTCTGTTTCGTCAAATACTCTAACAAAACTAGTTCATTGATAAATTTAAACTTTTTTCTTGTTGTAAACTCAATAAGAACATAAAAATGAGACAATCTTAAATTTAATATTATTACAAGTATGATTGACGTTTAAAAATCAAATAACTGAAATAAAAAACAAGACCTTTCACGAACAAAATTTAAAGTTGACAAAAATAATAAAATAGTATTAAAAGTACACTTTCGATTATTTCATAGTAGCTGTATTTTAGTGCAGGTGGGAGTCGACAAAGCCAACTTGATAAGCCATCTCAAGAGATCTTCTAATTCGGATTCCGAATTACACGAGAAGGAGAATTTATCGTAGAAAAACTACTAGATCTCATAAGGTAGTAGAGTGGACTTCTTTCTTGGGAATGAGATACCAATATTGAAACAATGAAACGATCCATTCACGATGATGTAGATAATTATAATATTCCAAAATGGGATCACTTAAAAAAAAATAATAAAAACTTTAATTTTTCCATGAGTAATCTTTTTTTTGTATATAAATAATACAACTTATGGAAAGTACTATTATCTTTATATAACACCTTTAAGCACAAAAGGATATATTAAAAGTCATATTGGTG
>NW_027291026.1:0-3080 GCF_016086655.4 Lepeophtheirus salmonis | reverse complement strand
AATCTCATAACTGCATCCAACTTTGAAAAATAACCTCCTTTTATTCGAGCTATTATGCTGTGACACGAAACTATTGGATACCTAGGAATCCGAATATATTTATTTAGTTTTTGATAATCTACACAACTTACAATAGGCGAACACCACAATCTGGTTGAGTCAATAACTTTTCAATCATAACATAATGTCCAAATTTTTACAAAATCATGCACAGGTATTGGATTTTCCTTCCTACCACTTCAGCCCATGGAACTGCTTCTTTCCTTAGTTCTATTTTATATTCCCCCATAATACTTGGAAATGCCAAATATCAAAAGATTTTTGTTAATTTTGAAACCATAATTTCGCTATATCATAGTAGTGGTCTCTTTACATTGCCAAAATTTACTCTTCCCTTTAGTTTTCTTTTCTCAACATTCAAACTTAATCCACGATCCGCGTTCCATTTCTATTAGATTCCCATCTGGACCTCTTTGCTGAACCCAACTTTTCTATTGTTTTTACTTGTAGGTCTTTATATACTTTATATATATTTTTCACACTTTCTACACTTTGCCTTGTATTTTTCTGCTGGGCATTCAGTTTATTTCTTTTGTTCCTTAGCACCCAACCATTTACAAAGCTGTCTTATCTCTCCGTCACTTTTTGTCTTATCTATTTTTAGACTGTCCATCTCTTGGGACACCCATCTCATTACCCTTAATTGTTGTTTTGTTTTCTAATAGCACTATAAAATTAATATAGCAGTGTAAAATTAAAAACAAAATTATTTTTACAAAATAATTCTCAAGAAATTTGACAGCTGTCTTTTGAAGATTGGTACTAACAGAGAATGCCTTGAATATAAAAAAAAACAAATTAAGCCAAGGACTTTTTGTATGTGTTATAATGTGCTATGACTTATAAATTTAATTGGCAGCTAATAAATAAATATTTATAATTTAATTTTCATAAGGTTTTTTCCAGAATGTTATAAAGTTGCTTACATATAGGACTACTATATAGTATATGAACAGCGGCGTCTGCATGATCATATATTTTTTATTTTTGTTTGGGGACAAAAAGGGTTCTTTATTAAAAATTTAAATATTTTGAAAAAATAATTCAAAAAACCACAGCTAATCACTAAAAAAGACTGTTATTCATTTTTTTGAAAAAAAGAAAATTTAAAATATGTAGCTATGCAAAAAAGATTAAATTATTTTTTTTATAATCAAAAATTAATAGTTATTCAAAGAAAATTTATCTTTTTGAATAAAAATTGAAATATTACATTTTGTTTTAATTTATTTTTAAATCCATATTAATTCACGAAAGAAATCAAAAGTCTGTTTCTTTTAAAAAAGATAATTTCTTAATCTTAACTTTCACATATTATTCCTTATTTTGGACTGTTGCATAATTTATCTTTTTTATAAAATAAATCTATGAAAAGAAATTATCACTATTTTGAGGAAATTCTTTTATATTGAACAAAAAAGTTCCAGTAAAATGAGAAATAACTTTAATTTAGGGGGAACTCCAGCCTTTCTAGCCCCTGTTGACAGCACTTTTGCATAATTTCTGATGATGCACTTATATATCATATTTTAAGGAATTCAACAATAAAGATTTCTATGTATTAGAGGAATAAGTCAAATCGATTTACACTTTTTAAATGTCCTTTATCAATGTCTTTTTTCCTTGAAATTCAATGTGAACATAATGTATTCTACTTGTTTTAAAAGACAAAGTATCTGTTTTACATCTCAGAACAATATAATTTTTTTGGTATTCCCAAAAAATTAAAGTTTAATAAATTTTAAGAATGAAAAAGTAACTTAATAAATATATATGCTAGTATAATAACTTATGAATTGTTAGTACATACCTTCAGGGAAAACTGTTATATGGTTACAGGTAGCGAGCCACATACAGTATTATTGATTAAAGTTTTTGTTTTTTTCCAACTAGAAGAACAAAGGCTTGATCTAATGTTATGATAGTCAAGGATACAATATGATCTGTTTCTGCTTTATATATAAATAAAATGTGAATTTTGATATTTCAAATACTGCTAGAGGAGAGTTAATTTATAAATAATTTAAATTTTTCCAGTCTGGTTTCACTAATAATGCTTTGAATTACACAAGGTATACAGAAATATTCTTTGAGAATTATATTTTCTACAATGATTGTCAAAAAATTAACAAAGAAAAGGAAAACACACAAAAATGATTTTTCTTTTCTAATCTTATCAGAGTTATTTATTTAAACTTTTGTTCTACTTTATATATACAAAACGATGCTATTTTTGTATGGAAAAAATGAGTGCAAGGAGAGAGAGCCAATAATTATTACTAATAATATTACATTAGGAAGGAAGTGCACGTGCAACAACCGTTTTCCATTCTTAAATTGTAAAAAAGTTTTTCATTGAAAAATTACATCCTTAGCTTGGGAATAGAAGTAGATTCTGTTTAAATGAAAAATGACTTATTTAACAGATATGATGATATCTTTCATATGCATTATATGAAATATAGTTTTCATGCCCTCCTTCAATGGTATGTGGCACCAAAATTAATGTGTATAGGGGGAGTATTGCAATCACCCATGGATTATTAGTAAAAAAATTTCATATAAGTCAGAAATTAAGATTATTTACAATCTAACTTTAAAAAAAATTAAAATGAATTCCTTTTGAAAAATAAAAATATTCTTCTTTTTTAAAAAAATATGGACTTTTTGAAATAAATAGAAATATGACCTTCTCAAAAGAGTCAAAAATAACTCAAAGACTCATTCAAAATAGTCTGGCATCGGAGGAGATGGAGTTCTTTAATTGTTTGTGTCAAAAGTCGCCTCTCCACCCTCACAAGGTTCTATCCACCCACTTTTTAATAGCTCTCGGGTAATTAGGTTGTGAAGCTCAAATATCTCTTGCATGACCCCTTATGGACTTGAGGGGATTGGCCCGAGATATTTTGTCTCTCTCATCAGCGTCCAGTCTGGCCTTTTTGACAGACTCCTTCTTCTTCTCTAACGTTTCAGGCTTGCTGACATCGTAGACGGAGGATTTAAGAGCCCTAATTGCTTTC
>NW_027291025.1:0-922 GCF_016086655.4 Lepeophtheirus salmonis | reverse complement strand
TGAGAATTTTATATTCATTGACGAATTTGATAATTTAACCTGAAATTATTGCTGTTAAATTTATAATATTCAAAAAATCATAGGTAGGTAGTTACTGTTATAAATAAAAATCAAATGTTTTATTTCAATATTTTAAACATTTATTCATGTAGATCTTATTAAACTATGTTATATAATGACCATTTTAGTTCTAAAATTTTTAATCTCACTCTTGTACATGATAATATAACATGCATATTTATCACATGGGGTATATTGAATTATTTAGGTTTAGTAGTTATATATTTAGATGTATTAACGTTCTTGATTTCTATTTAAAGTGTTTTTTTTAATGTAAGAGCAGTGTTATTCTATCAGCTTCGATAAATATTAAAAATTTGTTAGCTTCAATTAACAGTGAATTTTTAATAGCAATTTCCGAAAATTGTAAAGAATTATTTTGAGAAAATATTAAGGGATCTACAGACGATAAAATAATAAGGTTATTGAAGAATAAGTTAAAAGTTTTCAGTCTATAGTTTTTCTTATTTTATTAGGGAAATTACAACATCAATCGAGAAACCTTGTAAATAAAATTATATAGAATAAACATTTATAATAATTCCTAGTTACATTTGTTTTCTTTTACTTTATTTATCTATAATTCAATTGTTTTTTTATAATTTCAAAAAAAGTTTTCTTCTTTTTAATAACATGTAAACTGCTTAAATTATTTTTTTAATTATAAAAATTATATTTTAATTTAATCAGACATTTAATTTATAATTAGAAGATGATTTAGACTTATATATTTTTTTAATACCCGTATAAAATATATTTATGAAATATTATAATAATCTTTACATAATTTTTTTTTAATTTAAATCAAATGTATATAGTAATAGTATAAATGTTTAGAATTAATTTTATTATATTTATTAAT
>NW_027291024.1:0-3854 GCF_016086655.4 Lepeophtheirus salmonis | reverse complement strand
CTTCATCAATGGTGCTACCCGCCACCCGAATTTGGACTCATTGAAGGCCAGTTTTAGTCAAGAAAAAAAATTCTAATTGAAAGAGTACTTTATATCCATAAAAAAAAATTAAAATAAGTTTCAGTATTTGCCTTTAATTGGGAGATAAAATTGTCTAATTATAAGGGACTGTTAATTGTGGAAATACCATTGTTGATACATGAAGTAAGTCCTTGCCCAACATCTGCAACGTTACTGAGCCCTTTTCATTGACATGAAGTCAGCTATGTTTTTAGTTCAGTCATTTTTGGAGTGTGTCTTAGGACTGCTTAAATACTTTGCTTAAGACATAATAATGCAATTAAGCTTGAACTTCATATTAATTCATGAAACTCTTAAGTTAAAAAAATCCAAATTTTATCATATATATTTTGGACTTCCAATTTGGAAAAATTGTAGTTAATTGGTTTGAAACACTTATTTCTGTTATAAAATGTTCATTAATATTTTTTCACAAAAACGGAATTTTTGTGAGCAAAAGTGGGTTTTTTGATATATTTATCACTAAAATTTAGAATATTTAATATTCTAGTAAAAGCATATTTTTCATGGGGAGGCTACAGCCCCTCCAGACCCTGATGAATTGCATGAGAGAAGGATGAAAACTTACTCTACATTAATCGTATCTTTCTTTAAAGTTAAAAATAGGTGCTTTTATTCAGAGATGTAAATACAAAGTTTTTTCGATATTTAAAAAAAGAAATTGAAAATCAACTTGGTAACCCTGGCAATTTCAGTAATGCTTGGTAGGAGAGTGGCTCAGCTATCACGATGTTTCAATAGATTGTACGTATTTCGATTTTACTTCTTTTCTTGTTCTTAAGTAAATATATACATTCATACATAAACAATATTCAAAGCAAATGCAAAAAATTATTAAATATATGTAGTAACAGAGGAAAAATATATTTACATATTGTCTATGTTAAAAAAATATGTAAAAAATAAAAAAAGATTTCAAAAAGACAAAATTTGAATAGTTTTAATGGTCCTATTTTATCACATAAATACAAAACAAAATTCAGTATTTTCCTCAGTCTTAATGAAAAAGATATTTTTTGTCACACACCCGTGGGCGAAAGTGTAATATAGCATATTAGAAGGGGTTATTGGGGCTTATAAATGCGGCAGCGCTGCTGTTTAAACTGCCTTGAGGCCCAGTACTTCACCTGCAAAATAAATTGACATACGATTTTAATTAACTTCTTTACTAAAGTTCGTAAGCAGAAGCAATTTATCTTAACTCTAAAAAAATTATACATTTTTTAAACATCATTATTTAAGAAAACTTAAATATATTTTTCAAATGGCCCCACATTATTTAGGATCTGACTGATTGCCAGCCCATAAAATGAGGATAAAGTTACTTTGGATAGTTTTTCCTCCTTTATCAGTTGTTACGTTTATAGTCTGAATAGAATATATACGCTATGTCCTGATTACTTCTAAAATACAAACACTATCATCTTTGATGTGAATATTTTTTTTAGTTACAATTACTATTACACTATTACGCAAAAAGACATCAATTCAGTCAAATAGTATATTAATGTTATAGATGAATACAAAGATGCAATCTAAAAAGAAAGAGTTTCGTCCTTTATAATACATAAAGGTGACCTCGTTGGACAATGAAATATTGCTTAGGTATTTTCATACCCTATCAGAACTTTTCTGCACTATCCATAATCGAAATTCAAAAAAAAAAAAGCAGTCTAACTCCAAATATGTTGAGTAATGAGGACATCAAGTTCCAAGACTCTTCTATATTTGAAATTGGACACCATTATATCCTCCAACACAACCATTTATTTCCAAAGCACTTTCCTTTCAATTAATGTTGACAAAAGAAAAAAACCATGGATCAATATTTATTCATTGTCATATACATTAAATTACTTGTACATTGACGACAAAGTTATCTCAGGCTATTTCTGTCCCTAATAAAATAAAATAATCGGGAATAATAATTGGTCTCATTGTGTCATGTTATCAGATTTTGAACAATTAGATTTTAATTAGAAATGTTTTATAATGGATACATTAAATTACTTGTACATTGACGACAAAGTTATCTCAGAATAATCGGGAATAATAATTGGTCTCATTGTGTCATGTTATCAGATTTTGAACAATTAGATTTTAATTAGAAATGTTTTATAATGGATACATTAAATTACTTGTACATTGACGACAAAGTTATCTCAGGCTATTTCTGTCCCTAATAAAATAAAATAATCGGGAATAATAATTGGTCTCATTGTGTCATGTTATCAGATTATTTTTGGAAAAAATTTCAAAAATCCACAGCTGATCACAATATAAAAATAATTTGAAATTTTTTTTTCAAAAATAAATTTCAAATATTAAAATTCCATGAAAAATTCGCGACTACACATAATAAAATTAAGTTTCAAATATTAAATTTTTGAGAGAACCATTATAAAAATCCATAGCTATTCAAATTTAATTAAATTTCAAATATTAAATCTTTTGAAAAAAATCGAAGTTATTCTGTAATATTTATATTCATTATATCAAAGTGGATATTATATTAGATATTTTTAAAGGATATCAGATTTATATAAATATATGATTTCCAGATTACGTAAAAAGTCGAGAAAATGATTCATGAACATGATCGATGAATTTCATTCGCGTACTCTAAGCAGTTAGGCGTGTAAGATATTATTTCTTTCTTCTTTTTCCTATTCTTTCTTATTTACAGGAGGGAAACTATAAAATAATGGGGACATGAAGGCATTGTTCATACAATATATCAAACAATAATAAATGGAAACTTAAAAGATTACGTATCGGTGGCAAGATAATTTATCTTACTCCCAAATAAGTATGGAGCTACATACAATAGACTGTTTACTACATTGAAGTATCCAAAATAACCATTATGCCCTGAAACAAAAATGATGGATTTTGAAAAGGCAATTCTAAATGCCTTTGGAAATATGTTTCCTCTAACAAACATTACCGGATGTTTAGTACATTTTTCTAAAATATTTGCCGTGTTTTGGAAAATAATGAATTTATTTTTACTACTTATATTATACGCATTTATTGGACATCTTTCCTTTTCTTTATATTGGTTCACGGTTGTTTTTGAGTTAATTCAAGTGTTTACTTTCACAAGTGTATTTTTGTTTTTTATTTATAAAATAAATAAAAAAGATGCAAAAGTACATTAGCAACAGGTTGTGGATATTCAGTTCGTCAGGTATTGGCAGGCATTAAAATGATGACATCAATTTTAGCTCTATAAAATGACTATGCGAGACAATGCCAAAATAAAAAAGGTATATGGGATCTGGTGCATAGTTCCATGTCTGATTTCCGATTTTACTTATTCATCTCTTTTGTAGGAACGTACACGATTTATAACCATCAACATCCCTCAGAACTTGATCCATAGTTGTCAAATGGTGCATTAAGAAGAGTTCATCTTTGAGTTAACAATTGTATCTTGTAAACGGAGGACGGCGCCGATTATTAACTTCATGGATAAAGTCATTTTACCCAATAAATATTGTTCAAAGCTTTAATATGTGGTGAAGAGTTCGTGATTTCTCTGACGTAAATAATTTTAAATGAAAAATATCTATTCTTCGAGGAATCATTTGAAAAAATAATTTATTTACCATATTTGGCAATTATTGAAATATGCTAAAACTGCTATTAAACTATATCACTCATTTTGTCTAAATTAGGTTAAAAAATTTCTATTTAGAAATAAATTCAAATACTAGTTTTTGATTAAAAAATCTTGCCTTAAAAATTCAAAAAAGGATTTTGAAAACGTT
>NW_027291023.1:0-48691 GCF_016086655.4 Lepeophtheirus salmonis | reverse complement strand
ACAGGGAAAAAGATTATAATTCTCCAACTAATAACAATAACAAAAAATCAATTCTAAATAAGATAAAATTAAAGATCCATCGAAAGTATTGTATCAGTAATAATACGGATGATAATATTTCTACTACTAAGAAGAACGAGAACAACAACAATAATAATAACAACAACAAAAATTTAATAATGAAAATATTTTAAATTTATTAAAGAAAGATTTACAATCACTAGACAATTTACTAATAGAGTATAAAATAAATAATTCTAGATTGGTAATTTATAGTAATAATGATAAATATATAATTACCAGCTTTAATAAGAAATTAAAGGAAATTAAAATGGTATTTATTGTTAATACTACGAATATTAAAGACACAGATAATAAAAAAAATGATCAAAAAATTTGGAAAAAAATAGAAACGATTTTAATGAAAAATCTGTAAATTTTTAAATTACAAAATTTTAATCAAACACTCATCATCATTATCATCATTATTAGTACCAAATAAAGAAAATAAAGAAAATCTAAAAAATCTAGAAAATAAAAAAATAAAGAAAATAAAAAATCTAAAAAATCAAAAATTTACAGGAAATACAAGAAAATTAAAAATAGTAAAAAATTAAGATGTGCAGTATTATGTTCAGGTGGAGATTCACCGGGTATGAATTGTTTTTTATACAATTTTATTAGAGAATCTTTACAAAATAATTCTCTTATTAATAAAATTAATAAACATTCCTATATACAGTATAGTTTGGAGGAGAACCGTCCTTTGAATATGAATTTGTGTTTAATAGAACCTATTATTATTGAAGATAGTTTTGAAGGATTAATAAAAATTAAAAAATTATTAAAGATAAAAAATAGGAGTATAAATGTCATTGATGATGCAACAACAGACCCTAAAAAAAGTTTGAATGAATCTGATAAAAATATTAAAAATTTTATTTCTACCTTGTCAGATTTAAGATTTACAGCAGGTAGTTTTATAGGAACTTCAAGAAGCACTTTATTTAAAAGACCAGAAGGTAGACTCATAGCATCTTTTAATTTATTTTTAAATAAAATTAGTGTATTAGTAATTGCAGGTGGTGATGGAAGCACACGAGGAGCAGATTTCCTAAGAAAAGAGGTATTTGGTAACTTTTATTTAATATTAATTTATTTTTACAATAAATTTTCAAATGATAATGATTATAACTGTGGAAATTATAAAAAAACAAATAGTTCAATTTTTAATCATGAAAAACATAACGATTTAAAAAATCTTGATCTTAAAGATGCTTATGAATTTAGTAGTAAGAATAATGAAAATTTAAAAATTTGTTCTGTAAAATCTTTTGAATTATTAGTTTCTACTTTGGATGAGATATTTATTAAAATTGAAAATAAGAAATTAGTAAAAATAAAAAGATTTTTGAAAAAGATACTTAAAAAATTTTCAAAAAAAAATAATCTAAATTATATTAGTAATACTACTGATAATATTAATAACAATGTTTTAAATTTAAATAGAAAATTTTATAACTTTCTCCTAAAAAATTTATCTTTAGTAAATTTACCTCTCAAAATAATAATAGTCCCATCAACAATAGATAATGACTTTTCATCTACATTAACAATAGGTCATAATAGTGCAATTTCAACAATATGTGAATGTATACGTATGTTAGAACCAACAGTAACCGCTCATAAAAGTTCTATTGTTGTTAAAATTATGGGTAGGAAATGTTCTGCATTGAGTTGCAGTTCACAAATAATTAATAATAATTTTTCGATTACTCCTATTTCTAAAAATTATTTTAATGGAGATAAAAATGTTTATGATTTAAATTTGGAATATATAGAAAAAAATAATGGATTTTCTATTTTAGGTGAGAGTTATAATTTTATCTGGGAGGATTTAATTGAAGAATTTTTAAAAAAATTTAACACCTCTAGAAATAGTAATACTAATAATACAATTAGTAATAATACTAATAATACAAATAGTAATAATAAAATTAATAATATTACTGATTATAATTTTTATAATAAATTTAAATGTATTTATCTTTGTGAAGGTGCTTCTAAGTTTTTATGCAAATTAATTCTAAAAATTTTACATATTTTGAAGCTTTTGATTTTATAATTAGTTTACTTATAATAAACAACAATACTTTTTATAAAGATCATCATGGTAAATTATTAGATAATTTAATAAATAACACTAAAAGTTTAAATGATTTAGTTTTAGAAATTTTTCAACTTTTTGTGAACTCTCTACACTCTAATAGATATCTTTCGGTATTACTAAATAAGGTAAGAGAAATTATAAAATTATCATTAATCTCTATTGATAATTTTAATAATTCTAATAATTTTGATAATTTTGATAATTCTGATAATTTTAATAATTTTAATAATTCTAAAAATTTTAGTACTGTTAAATTATTTTTAAATAATCTTAAAAAATCAAATAATTTAAAAATATCTTTAGAAGAAAAACAACTAACAGAGATAGACATTAAAAATTTTATTAATTCAAAAATAAAAATACCTTGTAGAAAATTAGAATTAGGACATTTACAGAGAGGTAATAGAATTTCAATTCTTGATAGAAATATGTGTAAAAAGATGAGTGAAGAATGTTTGAAATATATTTTAAATAGTAATGTTACTAGTTACTGTGATTTTAATATAAATTATGTAACAAACGGAGGAGTACTTTTGATGCACGATTTTAAATATACTTTAAGACCGTTTGATGAAGTTATTATTGAGTTAAACAGTTCAAAAGAGCTGGAATTGGAATGTAATTGGAAAGAAATTGTTAATAAAAGAACATCTACGCCTTTAAAAACTGTTTACGAAGATACGAAACAGTTAGAAATTGATGTTTTTCTTAAGGTCTGTAAAAAAATTCTTAAAGAAAAATTTAAGGATAATAATAGAAATTATAATAAAAATAGAAATAATAAAGAAAAATTTAACGATAATGGAAAAAATAATAAAAATTATAAAAATATTTTAGAAGAATTTGATGATAGATTTAATAATTTAAAATCTATTAAAAAAATCAGCAATACTTTAATTCTGATAGAAGATGATATAATAAAAATGTATGATGAATATTCTTTAGAAAGAACAAATCAGTTTAGTAATATTTATAATTCTCCAGTTTTAGATAATTTTATAAATGAAATTGAAAATCCTTTATTATTTTGTTTTAGATCTTTAAAATTTTATCAACTTTTTATTAATTCAAAAGAGAATAATTATTATTATAATTGTAATTGTAGTAGTATTAATAATAGTATTAGTAGTAATTGTAGTAGTAATAATAATAGTAATAATAATAGTATTAATAATATTTTTTTAATAATTTGAATGATGAAATAATAAATCATAAATTAGATTTAAAAAGTATTATTAATAATTCAAATTTTAAGATAAAAGATTTTATTTTTTATTTAAAAATATTTTTTAAAATTTTCAATTGAAAAAGTTGTAATTATAGGAAGTCTAAATCTATTCTTTAAGGAAATTATTAATATTAAGAATACTAATACTACTATTAAGAATAATAATACTACTATTAAGAATATTAAGAATACTAATACTATAAATTTAAATATAATCTTTATCCCTATAATTAATAATATCAGTAAAAAAAATTATTCAAAAGTTTGTAAAAAATTAAAAGTTACAAATGATGAATCTAATTTATATTTTTAAATACTAATTCATATTTAACATATACAAATGAATTAATAAATTCAATAATCTCATTAAAACCATATTACAATATTCATAATAATAATATTTATAACAATTACAATAATATTAATATTTATAATAACAATAATGATTATAAAAAAAAATTTTATTATTAGAGGTACCAGATTTTTTAGAAAAAGAGGTCTATAATATTATAAAACCTAAAATAAATATTTTTATAGTAGGTGAAACAAAAATGTCAAAATTTTCAGATGATATAATAAAAAAAAATAATAAGAAAAATCTGAATTTTTATTTAGAGAAAGAGAAACTAACAGAAAATATTATTAAAAACTCAAAATGTTCAGATTTTGATAAACTTATGAGTTTAACAATTTGTAAAATGATTAGTAACAATAATAGTAATAATAACAATAATAATAAATTTATAAAAACAAAAAAAATAATGAAACTACTTTTATTATTAATATAACTCTCTGTTTGTGTGATGGAAATAAAATTAATTTCGAAGAATTTTAACTAACAAAATTAAATTTTCTTAATTAAAATTATTTTCTATATAATTTTTAAAAATATTTCTAATTTTTAATATTCTTATATAATATTTGTGTATTAAAAAAATTTTATATATATTTAAAAATGTTAATTTACTTTTAATAATATTTTTTTTTTTTAAATATTTTTGTTATATAAAAAAATATATCCTTCTTTCAAAGTACTATCATCACATTTAAACAAACAATCATCACTAACAATAGTATTTTCATTGCAATACATATAATGACCATTTCTAGGTTCACCAAAATGAACTACAGATCCCAAAAAGTTAAGTTCATTCGAATTACTATTACTATCAAAAATTTTAAGATTATACTTAACATCAATCGGGTCCTCAATCTTTACAACACCGATGCTTGGTTCAAAAACATATCTCTTAAAAAAGATGAGTAGAAAATTTGGAACCTTTTTAAATTTTGTTGTCTCTTTTATTGAGTCCTTCTTACAATTAATGCAAAAGTTTGTTGAAGGGTTAACCAAAGATTTTTCATCAAACACCTCCTTAAAAGGAAGTAATATTGAAATCTCTTTTATAACATTAACCTTTTTGCTTCCACAATCACTACAAATTTTTGTAACTTCAACCTCAATCGCTAGTTCCTCCGTAATGTACTTCTTAAAATCCTTGAACTCTTCAAGATAATCGAACAGAATAATAATAAACTCTTGACAGTCTTCCTGTGCATTAAAATTGAAAGATTTTGCTTTTGGAAAGAACGTAAAAAGAAAAGGGAGAGGATCGGTTTTTTGGCAGAGTTTTAATGATATTGCAATTCTCGAAAACTGACAAGCAAGACAGTAATAATTGTTAGAAGGGCAGCTTATCAAATGATTTTCCAAAAGTTTAACGGGGAAAAGTTGAGAAAAAATTTGAAGACCTGAAGCTGCGTAGCATGAATTTTTAAAATTTGTTATTAGTCCAAAATTTGGAATATTTTTAGTATCAGTATTTGTAGTATTATTATTATCATTAGTATTACTAATATTAGTAGTATCAGTATCACTATTATCAAGCAGTAAAGTTACATTTTTATAAATTCTTTCCAAATTGTATTTTATTTTCTTATCTTCACATTCCTTTTTTAGAAATTCCCAATATTTAGGAAATATATTCTCCAAACCTGGAATCACTGATTTACATTGACAATCATAGCAAAAAGTTAGACCGTTATAAATATTATAAGAAATTCCATGTTTAGTCTCTGTATTATGTTCTATCATATGACCATTACCTGCTTTATCATATGGATGTTTTCTACCACAGTAATAGGATTTACAAGACAAACATAAATAGACAAATTCTTTAGAAGCATCGCATCCTTCTATTTGACATGATTTATCCTCTTCTAGTTCCCCTTTAAATTCTTTTAGAGAGTTTAAAAGTTTATCTGAGTCATTAAAGGGTGGATGTGTACATTTTGGTGTTAGGTCAAAGTATTTTTGAAAGATTAGTTTTTTTATTTTAAAAATAAGTTCATTAAAATTTTTACTATCATTTTTTGTATTTTTTTCTTCATTGTTTGCAGTAGAATCTTGGTTGTTATTACTATTACTACTATTACTAAAAGTAGTAATTTTATTCTCTGATATTTTAAATAAAATTTCATGCATAATTGAATCATTCAAATCTCCAAATGGATTCAAAATTTCTTCTTCACTTTTAATTCTTTTATTATCTTTGCTTGAATCAGTATTTTTATCATTGATATCAAAATTATTATTTGTATCGTTGAGATTATTCTCTGAATTTAAATTATTATCAATAACATTATTAACATTATTAACATTATTAAGATTATCATTAAGATCAGAGTTGTTAGTATTTTTATCTTCTAGATTAGGAGCATTTGAATTTCCAACAATATTATCATCAGTTTTATGAATAGTTTTCATATAATAACTTTGACACTCAACTCTTAATTTATGTAATTTTAAATGTTCATCACATATAATTCCACCACAGGTACAGACATTAAGCTCAGTATTAAATAAACTATTAAAGCAATAGCTGCAATAAACAGTCATATGATCGATGTTAAATTTTTCCATATTTAATTTATTTTTAATCCTATTTATTTTTTATTTTAGTATTGTTATTTTTTTTTGTTTCTAATTAAAAATAATTTAGGAGTTTTTTATGTAAAATTTTTTTAGTTTTTTAAGATTTTTACATTTTTTAAGATTTTTACATTTTTTAGATTTTTAAGATTTACCAAATAGAAATATATTTTGAACAACTGTTTTATTTTTAAAAATATATCTAAATTTTTTATTTTTAAAATACACCTAAAATTTTATTTTTAAAAATATATTTATGTTAAGAGCTTTAGATTGAATTTAAATATTAAAAATAAATAAACATATTATTCTCTTTTTGTTACTATAACTATAACATTCAAAAAATTTTTTAATTAAGACATATTAATTTTATATATAAAATATATATAATTTAGTTAATTTCTGTACTCATTAGAACTAAATTATTCTTATAAAGATTAAATATAAATACATAGAATTGAAATGAATTATAAATATATTATAAAAATTTTTAATTACTTTATTTAAAATATTATTAATTAAAATAATAATAAAAGGATTTTACGAGAAACTAAAATATTAACAAATATTCTAAATATTTATAAATAAACGTATTTGAAGCTACATTTAAAATAATACTATCAACTACTGCTCATTAACATTCAAAAATAAATAACTCCTAAAATAGAAATATAATAAAAATAAATTGAATATTGTAATATTGTAATATTAATGATAAAATATTTATGAACTAAAGGTTATTTTGTTGAAATAAAATGATTCTTTTGTATCGTATTTGACTTAAAAATTAATAAAAAAGTATTAGAATGTATTTTTAATAAATATTGATCTTAAAATTCTCAATACTTATCTTATCGTATAATTATGATTAATAACATATTTTTATATTATTTAAAAAATTATTTTATTAATAAACTAACTAGAAATATAAATATATTTATTATTTCTTTATATTAAATTTTATAAAGAAAGTTTTTTTATAATCTTTTTTTTCCACTCATTAGTTGAGTAGTAATATTATATTAACATTCATAATTATTTTATAATTATTATTATACATTTATTTATTATTATATTTATTATAAAATATAGATTATTAGTCTTTTAATTATTTAAATATGTTGTTCTTATATATAAAATAATTATGAAAATATTAAAATAACAATTCTTAAGTAAGTTAAGTTATATATATATGTATATATATTTTTATTATTTAAAAGATCCATTAAATTAAAATAAGTAAGAATATAAATATATATATAATATATACATATATATATATGTAATGATATAAAATAATATTTTTAAAATTTAATAAAATTATCTCTATTTATATTAATTTTTCTTATTTTTTAAGATTATATTAAAAATAAATCTTTACCAAATTATTTTAATTAAATATATTTATATATATCTATATATATTATATATATATCTATTCTCTCCTTTTAATTTTATTAATATAATTTAAAATTTAGAATAATTATTAATTTTATTAGTATAATTAAAAAAAAATTTAGAATAAAAATTTTTAATAAAATTAATCTATATAATTCTGTATCTCGATAAATTTATTGTATAAATCTTTAACATTTACATTATCATTAAACATTTGCAATTTATAAATAATTTCCGTTTGATTAGCATCATCATGTTCTATAAATAATTTCTCATAAAGTATAATCAACAACACATAATTTTTACAGTCTTAACAAAATCGTCTGTACAAATAATTCTGTCCCATAACCAACAAATATCTTTTAATTTATAATCATTTGAAAACATACAAAACATCCATTTCAAGTGCAAATTAAACTGGAGCACGTCTTTTCTCTCGTAAAATGTGTATGATTCAAGACTAACATGCTTCATATATTTATAAACATCGTCTAATGAATTATAAATGCCGAGCTTTTCAAAGTCCATTTGTGGTAAAAGTTGGTCCTGAAGAACTGCTACTAAATTCACAAAACAAAAGAAAGTAGAAGACTCTGCTGTTCTATAATCATACTTTGAAAGTCTTCCTGACATTGTGTAGTAGATAGGTAAAAGGAGGTTAATCATACCTTGAATGTAGCCAGTATCTGGATTAATAGATTTATATGTTAGAAGAATTCTTTTTAAAATATTTCTGTGTGATCGTGACTTTTTGTTGATATTTTTATTAATATTGTTAATATTGTTATTGTGTCTATCAGAAGATATCTGTTCGTCAAGTAATAAACAACGGCTTTCATCAGTTTTATCTTTTTTAAAAATATTCTATTTAGATCTAAATTTATAATACAGTTTGTTCTATTTTGTTCATTCTTATTTATTTTATAAATATTATTAGATTTATTAGTATTTGTATAATTTATATAATTTGTATTATTACTAAATTTATAATAATTTTTATTATATATATTATTGTATATTTTATTAGGAGTATTATTAAATTTATAATAATAATATGAAGAATTACTTTTCTCTTTATAATATAATTTATATAACTTTCTTCGTTTTCTTAAAAAATTTTCAATCTTAAATTTATTTTTAGGCAGATAATTTAACATAAACATCCAAAGTCTTTTTCTTAGTTTATTGTTAATTTTTAAATTGTAATCCTCAGATAATACTGAAACTTTTATAAATTTAATATCTAAAGGTGTTTTGTTTGATATTTTTAGTTGTTGTTTTAATTCTTTTGTAATTGAAATATTATTATTCTTATTATTATTCTTAGGATATTTATCCATAGTATTAATAAATATTCTAATAATAGAAATGAAGTTTTGAAATATATATAGAAGATCTTATTTATTAAATTTGGAGTACAAAAAATGATATTGCGTTTCAAATTATGATTTAAAAAAAAAATCTAAAGATTATCAAAAAAGAATTTTCATTTTATTATTATAAACATTTTATAATTAACAGTTTATAACTATAGAAGATAATAAAAAAATACTAAATCTAAGAGAAATTAGAAATTAAATTAAAAATAAACTGTAATTTTTATATAAAACTATTTTATAATATTAAATAAATTAAATGGTTTTCTGTATATTTTTAAAATAAAAATTTTTTATTTTTTAAAATTTAAAGAAATTTTTTTTTTTGTTTTGATAACTAAATTAGAAAAACAATATTTTATATTATATGAATAATAATACAATAATGAATATAATATTATATTTTACAGCTTCTGTTAACATTCTAACATTTTTTAAAATAAAATTAATAAATTAAATTTTTTAATTTACAAATAAAGAAACAAAATAACAAAAAATAACAAATAACACAACCAAAAAAAAAAGCCACTTTCAAAATTAAAAATTTATATAATTGAAGGAACAGTTATTTTTATTAATTTATTTTTTAAAATAATTACGTAATATTTTTAATTAAAACATTTAAAAACAAATTTTTGTTATTCAATTTATCAGTTCCTTTAATTATAAAAAGAAAAAAAAATTTTTAATTTTCTTATGAACATTTTAGGATTACTTTCTCTTAACACAAAGTTTTCAATTAGTAAAATAAATCTTTCCACAAAAATTAATAATTTAACCAATGCAGATAAGAATATTGCAAATTTTTATGACAACATTTCTCAAAATATCGATGAATTAGGAAGTTCTGCTAAATTTGCATTTCTTAACCAATTGATGTTTGATAATGATGGTGCCACAATGAAAGTAGAAGCTGATAAATTTAACACTAATATTGATTCAGATGACATTAAGTATTCTATTATTGATGATTTCAGAGTTAAATATACCATAGGCCTAGACAAAATTAGGGAAAGTATTAATTCTACAGCAGCACAAGCAAATGGAAACCCACAACAGGACTTCGTCCTTATGATCGATCTTAAAGACGTTTATAAAAATTTTAACAAATCAAATAAAAATAACTCTTTACTACCGTTGGTAATAAATACAAATACCAATCATCTATCAATTACTCAATTAACAAATGTTACAAATACTCCTAATGATAGAATATACAATAGTAAGGTATATTATAAAATATCATGTTTGGGTGATACTAACGTATCATCTGTTGATATAATGTTTAGTTTTGAAAATTACAGCAAATATGAGATTTCCACCACTGCTGCAGCAGCAGGACCACCTAATCAACCTCCCACATATACTGTTAACATTTCGTCATTGTACAAATCAGAAAATGATCAAGAGTGTGATATCGACGGTGTAATAATCAATACTGATGGCACATCAACTGCTGTGAATTGTATTATACAAAATTTTGATAACAACAGTACTTTAATCGAGTCTGCTGATAAATTACGAAGTTTCGCTGTGATCTACAACCATTTGTTTAAACAAAATTCAGACGTCGATAAATTTAAATTTGAAAAATATTGTAGAAACAAAGCGGCAAGAAGCATCATTTTTTCTGCTAGTCAATATAAAAAAAGTAAGAAATGTAAATGTAAATCTGATAATAAATATTTTTCATTTAGAGAGTCACAAAATGACGTAAAATGTTGTCCTATTAATAACAGCAATAGTAGTAGCACTTGTGTATTTACTGATAACTTCGTATCATCTGCAGTATGTGCAAATGCCACAACAAACATTTTATGTTTAGGAACAACACCTTATAAATCACTTGATATAACATTGTGTAAAGACAATAATAACACATACTTATGGGAGGCTTACTATTTCATCATTAAAGGTTTTTTTATCCGTAGTGTTGGTGGATCTAAATGTGGTACAGGCATTAACAATGCAATAATTGATTGTGGTGTTAGGAATTATTTGTCTATGTGCAATACAGAAATATGCTTAACTCAAATGCAAAAAATTTTATCTTCTAAAAATTTCCAGGGGTGTCTCAAATTGGCAGGTTATGATTACAATAACATTAAAGACACAGAATGTAGAAATGAAAATGAAGAGAACAATGTTGAAATTACTGAAAGCAGCAGTGCTTCTCAATCTGAAACCAATGATAGTAGTGATAGTAGTTCTGATAGTAAGAGTAGTAGTAATAAGGGAATTAGCAATGTTAAAAAAGGTCTTATTATAGGAGGAGTATCTTTGGTAGCTGTTGTACTTATTGGTGTAACCGTCTATTTCGTGATGTAAAAGAAATTAAATTTTTTTCTCTTAATTTTTCTTTAAATTTTTATTATTACTAAAAATATATTACTAAATATAGTAATTATTAAAAAAATATATTAATATGTTTATTATAAATAACAGTTATTAAAAACATATATATTAATATATTTATTATGAGTATAATTATAATAAATTAAATAAATTTTTAAGAACTTTTTCTATAATTTTAATAATCTCATCATTACTAAACAACTTATTGTTTTCTAAATTTTTATTATTTTTTATATAATTACTATAAAATCCACTAAAACTATCCTGACAAATGATAATCTTTTCTATCGATTCTTTGTAAAAACAGTTATTGTAATTTTTGAGTAATTTATATATTTGATCAAAATTTAGAATATTTTTTGTAAATGCATCCAAAAAAAGTTTATTGTTGTAAAAATTTACCTGCTGAAACATTAGAAGGATATCTGCTCTCTTTAAATCATTACTATCATCATCATAATTGTTAATATCAGTATTATAACTATTAGTATTAATAATATTTCTGTTAATAATATTTGTAGAAGTGTTATTAACAGTGTTGTAGATATTTGAATATAATAAATTTAACTTTTTATAAATATATTCACATCTAACCAATTCATTAGCTTTATAAATTGTATATTTAGCATTTGAAACGTTTAATTTTATAAAATCATATGATAATGATGCTTCAGGATGAGTAATTATTAAATTTTCAGTTATTAATTTTAGACTTTCGTCATTTAGGTCTAAAATAAAGTTTCTATTATTAGTAGTAGTATTAGTATTATTAGTAGTATTATTTATATTTATGTTTAAATTAATAAAATTTAAAAACAATGAAATATCAAAAGTTGTATGATATTCGAAATTCGATAAAAAATTTTGTTGCATTTCTTCTAAATTGTATAATTTAATATTCAGTATTTGTAAAATTTTAGAACTTCTTTTACTACAATAATTCTCATTAATAACTAAACTTTTATTACTTTTTAGGTGATTAAAATTATTAATAAATTCTAAAAAATGTTTTAAAAATTTTTTATTGTTTTTTTCAATTAAATCGATAATGTCTACTAAATGACTCATATGATTAGAATTTTCATTTTTAATATCATTTACATTTTTATTATAATTATTATTAATATTAATATTTCTTTTGTAAATTAATTTGTGATAAGGACAATCATCATCTTCAGTATAATAAGAATTATTTTTATTTTTAGTATTATTGCAAATATCATTGCAGACTTCAATAGAATTGTTAGCTAAATATTCATTAAATTTTTGATTTAATTTTAAATAAATGGCTTCTAATAAAATTTCATCTTTGCAAAAATTTTTTATATATTCAGATTCTAAATAACTAAATTCAAATTCACAAAAATTATTTCTAAAAATAGATTGAAGATTAAATTTATATTATTATTATTTATATTAGTATTACTACTTATAGTATTATTATTTATATTAATATTAAATATATAATTCTTAATCTCAATAAAACTAAATTTATATTTTCTAAATCCTAATAAAATAGCTTCTTCAGATAAAAATTCATAATCACATAAAATAATATCAACTAAAATATCTTTAGTAACAAATTCAATGAAAATTTTCACTATTTCTCTTTTTAAACCTATTCTTGTTTTTTGTTTAAGTGTTTTTGTTATTGATTTTATTTTTAATAATTTTATTAATTCCTCAAATTTTTTGGTTGAGTTTATAAAATTTTTAGGATTGATAAATTTTTAGAAATTTCGGTATTCAAATTTTTAAAATTGGTATTTTTCTAAATTTGGTGTTTTCTAATTGTTTTATAAGTTTAAATAAAAAGTATTCCAAATTTTTAACATTTTTATTCTCAACATTATCATTATTAATAATACTTATTTTTCTTTATTCCTATTATTATCAATACTATTTATATTAGTATTATTTATATTAATATTATAATATTAGTATTAATATTAATTAAACCACATTCTTTTAAATATTCAAAATCGTAATCAAATTTTTTAAAAAAATATTTTTATTAGAATTATTAATATCTCTACTACTAATAACATTTGTAATATTACTTTTATCAATAGAATTTATAATATTATTAGTAATATTGTTATTAGTAAATATTTCTAAAATATTTAAAATATTCTCTTTATATTCAACTAAACAGTTACTTAAATATTTAAAAATTCAATAAACATCTTTTTATCATTTATAATTAATAAACAATTACTTAAATTCGTATTTTTAATATTAGATTCTAAAAAATATAAAAAATATTCAAATTCTACTTTTTTAAATTTTTATTTTCCGTTTTTAGTAAATTTTTATTATTAAGAAAATCAGAAAGTAAATTTTTATAATTTTTAAGATGTTTTAAATTTAAACTCAAATCAAAACTATTAGTTATTTTATTACAATTATAATCTAAATTATTAATATTACTATTATTATCTAAATTGCTTATTTTATTATTATTAATATTATTACAATTATAATTTAAATAGTTTATTTTATTTACAACTAAATTTAAATAATTTTTATTTTTCAAATGATCAATAGTATTAATAACAGTTGAATTTATGTTGATAAATTGATAAATTGTTAAATTATCATTAATCTTAACATTTTTTATCAAATTATAATCAAATCCTTTAATATTAAAAATTAAATAAAAATTTAGAATAATTTCTAAATTATTTATATCTAAAATATCAGTAAAATCAACATTATTTAGAATATTAAAATTTTTTATGTTATTTATATGACTATTAGTTATTAAAAATTTTAATATTTCTATTTTTACTTTTTCAAATTTGTTAATGTTATTAAAAATTAATCTAAAAAATTTATTTTTATTTTTTATTAATAATAAAATTTTAGTTAATTTTAAATTATCCATACTTTTTTTGTCTTTTAATATTAATTTATTATATTTATCATTACTTATTAAGTAATCTAACAGATCTTTACAAGATTGTAAGTTAGAATTAGAATTATTAATAATATCAAAATCAAATTTTATTATTAAAAAAATACAAAAATCTTTTTCTATTTTACAATATTTTTCAATTGTTTCTTTAATAAATTTATTATTTAAAATTTTACTATAAAAATTGTTAAAATTAATAAATAGATTCTCATCCAG
Organism: Lepeophtheirus salmonis; assembly: GCF_016086655.4. NCBI lineage: Eukaryota > Metazoa > Arthropoda > Copepoda > Siphonostomatoida > Caligidae > Lepeophtheirus > Lepeophtheirus salmonis. The sequence goes on along the minus strand of NW_027291023.1, from coordinate 34,099 downwards.
ATTATTTAAATCTGAATTACTATTACTATTATTTATATTATTATTACTATTATTTAAATTAATAGTATTATTACTATTTAAATCTGAATTAAAAATATTTATTGTATTTTTTAATAACTTATAGAATTTGAACAAAATTTTATCAAAAGAAATGCAAAAACTGAAATATCAGAGTTTGGATACTTCTGAATGTAATCAAAAATAGAATCACAAATCTTTTTATCAAACTCATTTATATTCAAGCTATTTTTCACGCTATTGTAGATTATTAGCAGATCATCTTGTGATAAAGGTCGTATTCTGAGATAATAGCTTAGATATTTGTAAGTTTGTGGGGAATCTATAGTTAGTGATTTTATAAATTTTTTACAAACTATTGAAAAAATGTCTGAATCTTTTTATTCACATTTTTTATTGTATTTTTATAATTTGTGCTATTAACTACTTCTAAAAGTTGTAACAGAATTACGTACATCTTTTTTTCGATTAGATAATCACTAAATTCTAAAATGTTTAGTTTATTGTAATTTTTCTTTAAACTTTTTGGTAGGGATGAGGTGAAAGAAGATAATGTTGTAAAAGATTTTAAATGATACATAAAAAATAAAAAAAAAAAAAATTTTTAAATATTTTTAAATATTTTTATTATTCTATTAATTGTTAAATATTTTTATTATTCTATTAAATTTTTCTATTCTATTAAATTTTGCTTTTATATTTGTTTATATAAATATTAAATTATTATATATTTGTTTAGATAAGTATTAAATTATTATATATTTGTTTATATAAATATTAAATTATTATATATTTGTTTATATAAATATTAAATTATTATATATTTGTTTAGATAAGTATTAAATTATTATATATTTGTTTATATAAATATTAAATTATTATATATTTGTTTATATAAATATTAAATTATTATATATTTGTTTAGATAAGTATTAAATTATTATATATTTGTAGAAATGTTTCTATAATTACGTAAGTAAAATTGTTAAATTATATAAATAATTCATATTTTATTATATAGCTAACAATAATTAAGATTAGAAAACATAAAAATTTAAATATAGAAGAAATAAAAATAATTTTTACTAATAGAGACTCCTTTCTTCCTTATTGTTGCAATTTTTATTAAAAAAATATATTTTATATGACTATAATATATTTTATATAACTTAATATATTTTATATAACTTAATATATTTTATATAACTTAATATATTTTATATAACTTAATATATTTTATATAACTATAATATATTTTATATAACTTAATATATTTTATATAACTTAATATATTTTATATAACTAAATATATTTTCTTCTATTAATAATGATGATTATAATAGATTAAAAAACTTTTTATATAATAAAATGTATAAATGTTTATTTTATAAATTAAATTAATATATCACCACAATGTTTTGTTAATTGAATAGATTAAAATATAATTAATTGTATATACACTTATAAGAATAGATTAAAATAATTTTTATTTAACTTATTTAGCAACAAAGAAGAATTACTAACTTAACTTAAATATACTTAACTATTATTTTTTTTATTTATTTAATTTAAAATTAATAATAAAAACATCCATCTAAACTCTTTTCTATGTTTATATCATAACAATAATACCTTTTATTATCTTTAATAGTTTTTTCAGTGTAATTTTTATATTTTTCAAAATATTGAAGTTTTAGTTCTGATAAATTTTTGAAGCTGTTTAAATTATTATTATGATCATTGGATTTATTCGAATTTTTGTTGTAGTTACTATTAAAATTATTTGATTTAGACGTGTCTGTTAATTCATTTTTAAAATTATTATTTCCTTCTCCATGATCATTATTATTCCTTATCATAGCATTTCCACCATTCGATGTAGTATTATTTGTATTAAAACTACTACTTCCACTTTCAGTGTTAATACTATTGCTAGTTTCTGCAAATTTGATTGTTTTTTTATGTGTTATATTGTTTGATACTCTGCTTTGTTTTTGATACCTCTTTCCCATATTTATTAAAAATCTGTTTTTTTTAATTTATGATTTAAAAAAGGAAGAAAGTTTTATTTTTTATAAATGATATTATTGTTATTGTTTATAATATTTATTTATTTCAAATTTATTAATACTACTTTACTTGTTTAATTCTTAAATTCTTATTTTATAATTTACAATTTTATTTGTTAAGAATTATTTAAGATTTTTTAATTTTCTGAAACTTTTTGAAACTTTTTGAAACTTTTAAAAGTAAAAGGTTATGATTTCACTTTTTAAAAAATTTTATCAATTTTTTGATCATACAAATAAAAAGTAAACAAAAATAGATTTAATTTATTTAAAAATATTTATTAATTATAAAATATTATCTAATATTCTGTTTAGATTTTTAATTTAATTTAAAAATTTTAAGTTTTTCAATATTTTAAGTTTTTAAATTTAGATTAACTTTTTCTGTATTTATAAATTCTATCAAATTTTTAGATTAATTTAGGAAAAAAAAGGGGTTATATAAAATAAAACTTTATATTTTTTGATTAAAACAATTCATAACACATTTTTTTATAATTTACTGCTTCTATTTTAAATATAAGAAGCCTTCCAGATTGAATTTTACCAAGTACGTTATATCTCTCTCCTATTTTAAGAATTGGTAAATTTTTAGTAATAAATTTATCTGTGTTATTTATGTTAGTATTATTATTATCTGTGTTATTTATATTAGTATTATTATCTGTATTATTTATGTTATCAGCTGTAAGATTGAGGGAATTACTAATTGATAAAGATGTTAGTATTTTTGAATACAAAATAACAAAACTTTTTTTATTAACATATTTCTCAACAATTAATCTATTTTTTTTAAATATATTAATACCATATTTGGTAATATAAATTTTATCATTATTTAAATAAATAAAATTCTCATTACTATTTTTAATATCTGAATTATTACTATTTTTAGTATCTGAATTGTTTATGTTATTTAAATTAGTTGAATTGTTTATATTATTTAAATTAGTTGAGTTGTTTATATTATTTAAATTAGCTGAATTGTTTATGTCATTTAAATTAGTTGAGTTGTTTATATTATTTAAATGTTTTTCAGACAAAATCGTTAAGTTAGAATCAAAATTTATTGAGTTATTTAAAAACTATCATTACTAAAACTATAAATAATAGATTTATTAATATTATTATTATCATTCATATTACTGTTAATTATAGATTTATTAATATTATTATTACTATTAATTATAGATTTATTATCATTACTATTAACAACAGAAATATTTTGATATGTACTCTTAATATCAGCTGTATTAATGGAAATATTTTTACTAACAGGAATACTACTTCTAGAATTTTTAGAATTATCTGTTGTACAACTTTTGTCCTTAAAATACGTATCACTACAAATAATACTTTTCTGAACAGTATTATTGTTATTATAAAAATCATTTATTTCAATCCCAGAATAACTAACATCTCCTATTGAGGATTCACCTTCTGAATCACATACTAAATATAAATAACTATCAAAGTTATTTACTAATAATCTTTTCTTAACATATATCAGATATCTTCTAATAGTTCCACCAGTATTTAAATTGTTTATATTATTATATTTATTACTATTTATACTCTTATTAGTGTTATTAATGTTATTATTGTTGTTATTGTTATTACTATTTATATTCTTATTAATGTTATTTATATTATTAGTGTTATTTATATTATTAGTTATTTTGTTATTTATATTTTTACGTTTGTTCGTTTTCAAATTCTCAATATAATTACTACTACCTCTAAAAAAACTCAACCCACGATCATCGATATCTACTTCCATAATAACAGAATTTCCGATATTACACAACGTAGAACACGATCCTGTAATATCAACACACCTTTTTTTATTGTCTTTTATAATATTACTCTTACTACAAGTCACTTTCGTAAAATTTTCAAATTCAGTTTTCATCGTTTGCTTTTTAAATGTTGGATTATCATCCTGTAAAGGCACATTTTTTATAGCAGTAGAATCTGAAAATGTCGAGGTATTCTTATTTAGAGATTGATCAATGTTCAGATTGGACATTTCGTTTTTTTTTTTGATTCTATTAATGTTGTTCCAAAAATTTGATAAATTAGTTGTTATTATATAATTTTGTTTAATATTTTTTTTTCTAGAAAATTTTTTAAATATAGATTTTATAATATTTCTTATTGTATAAGTATCTAAAAGATTTTATAATTTCATATTTATCTTACTAAATATTACTAATTATAAATAAATACTACTAATAAAAAGTAAATAAAAAAATAAATAAGAAAGTAAGTAAATAAGAAAGAAAGAAAACATACAACAAATTTTAATTAAAATATTTAAGAAATTGATTCTGAGGTTAACTAAAAAAAAATAATAATATTAAGAGATAATAATTGAGTATTTATACCTTATAAATAAAATAAATGATAACTTAAGAATATAAAAATTATTATATACAAAATAACCTACATGAGAATACATATTTAAATATTAATTCCTCAAATTAAAATTTACATCTTATATAAATAATTCTCAATTTATACATTCTGTATAAAATTATAACAAATATGACGAACATTTTTGGTAATAATTTCTAATTTAGTATACTTAAAAACTATTTATTATATAAAAAATACAAATAAATTGATTTTTAGTATTTTCTATATTTTTTTGTTTAGAATTATTAATATAAATAGGTTTAGAATAATATATATCATATAATAATTCTGTACAAGATATTTTGACAATTTAAAATAATCTATTAAATAAATTTAAATCATTATTATAAGGAGGAAATATTTAATAGATAATAATATAAATAATATTATTATTAAAACGTCTCTTAATATATTTTAATAAGAATCTTTAATATATTTTAATGGAATAATAATACCATTTTAAAAGTTTCTTCAACAACAAGTTAGTTGGCAAAACAATCCATATTAGAATCATCAGAAATAAAAGCTCACTTAATTTTTCTAATTAATCAAGAAACTCTATGTTAATTTAAATTTTATAAATATAAGTAAAGTAAATAAAAGTAATTAATTAATTAAAAAATATGTTATCATTTTTTAAAATAAATTATTATATATTCAAATAACAAGAGGTTCTTTTGATATTAGTGTAGTAAATATTATTTTTTTTTCCTTTAAAAGTTTTAAAATAAAAGTTAGTTTTAATTAATAATCACTCAATTATAATAATCATTTAATTATTATTAAAGCTAATACAGATGATTATAAGATTAGATTCTTTTTTTTTTAATTCTTAAGAAGATGACTCTGAATGTGATATCATCGTTTCTTTATATTTTTTTTATAAGAATTAAGACAGAGTGAAATTTAGTTTGTTGAGAGTAATAAAAAATTTGAAAAATTCTAAACTAATCAATTTTACTTAGATAATACCATTCTAGTATTTCTAAAATAAAAATATTTATAAGTTAAAAAAATTAGGGCAGGAATACAGTAAAAAACTATAATACTATTGAAAATTTCATTAAATATATTACTATAATCACCTAATTGCATATTTTGATGCTTTTTTGGTAAGATATTTTGTTCATTAATCAACTTTTCTAAAATTTTTTTATTTTCAGAATCACATTTTAATGCAGATAATACAGAATTTCTTATCATTTTATCAGTGAGAATATATGAAAATTTTTTGTGTAAATAACCTGTATTGAATGTATCGATGAGAGGAATAATATATTTAATTAAAACAATAATATTTGAGTTATCAGCATTGAGTCTTATACTAAATATTATAATTAAACCAACCAAAAGTTTAGTTAAAAATATTTCAGAATTAATTATTATTTGAATAATAAACATAATCAACAATGTTTTAGACTTAAAAAAGAAATTACAAGAAAATATTGGGGAAATAATGTAATATAAATTTGTAATAAATATAATAAAATATAAATATTAATCCTCCCATAAAGCATTGAAACTAACAGAATTACGATTGTATGAGTTGCAAATATATAAGTTATAAATACACATATTAATGACATCATTAACGTGTATTGTGAGTAATAACTTCTTCTTATTTCCTGAATAAAAAAATTTTTCATCCCATTGAAATAAAATACCAGAAGTGCCAGGCTAATATTAACATATATTTCTAATTTCATATTATAAAATAATGAAAAAAAATTATATGACCTATCTAAATTATCTGGCTTCACACGTTTCTCATCTTTATATGGCAAATCATATTCATCGTACGTTTTGTATTCATCTGTATAAATAAAATCTTCTAAATTTAATTTTGGAGGATTTTCCATATCATTAATGTCCATTTGATCATTATCAATCAAATATTTTATATATTTAAGACTTATTTTTTTAGAAAGTTCAGGTAACAATTTTTTACGATGGGGGCTTATTCTATTATTGTACGTCATATTTAAAAAAAATAAAACTAAAAGTTGTTATTATTACAGCTAATATAATCGTTAAATATTTTACCTTTATCAGATTAATAAAAATAATTTTATATAAGCTAAAAATATCTTTTAAACTAAAAGGCATATTTTTGTTATGATTTTCAATAGAATTTTCATATTTTTTTTCGTTTTCCTCATCGGCTTTAATTCTTATGTCATTTATCATCCTCAACAATATTTCTTTAATTTCAGCTTTTTTAGATTCAATTGTTTCAAGCATAAAAAAACTTAGACTTCTCTTCTTTTCGTTATATATTCCGTATTTATTGAAATATTGTTCTGCATCTTCTACTTTACCTGAATATATCACAGTTCCTTTATAAAATAAAACTAACTGATCAACAAATTCTAAAATTGCAGAATCTGGTTGATGGACCGTAAATAATATTGTTTTGCCTTTTTCAACTTCTTTCTTCAATAATTCAACCATTTTGTAAGATCTCATATCATCCAATCCACTTGTGGGCTCATCAAGTAAAATATACTTCCTATCTTAAATTAGTGTCTTAATAACCATAAATCTTTTTAGTTCACCTCCTGACAATGCTGATAGAAGTGTAAACTTCTTACTCTTGATCTCCAACTCATCTAAAAAATAATCAAGGTTATCATCAAATTCATCAAGTTTATTACAAAAAGCAGAAACTTCATATATATTTTGATAGACCGTTTTATTTTCATAATATAATTCTTCCTGCTCATTTATTGACGAGTTAATAAAAAAATCGTTAAATTCTCTCTCCTTATTGTCTAAAAGTATTTCACCACTTGTAATTGATCCTTCTGGCATATACCCTTTTAATGTTGATAAGTAAGATGTCTTCCCACACCCACTCGGTCCTAATACTGCAATCAAAGAATTAGATTCAAACTTTAAGTTAAATTTATCTATAATTTTGACGTGGCTCTGATTTGATAATGCTTTGTTTTTATTTGGAAAGCTTACGTTAATTTTCTTTGATTCAATTTTCATAAAAAATTTTTATCAAAAAAATTATTTTCATTAAAAAAGGATTTTTGAAAACCCCTAGAATTTTATAATTACTGAGTAGTTTTCAAAAAAAAATAATTATAATAAGCGTTGTGATAAATTATATAAGTAAAACAAATAAAAAAAAAAGAGTAAATTAGTTGCTTTAAGTCTTAATAACATCATAAATTACTATTTAAATTCTTTAAATATAACCAAATTTTATTTTATATTTTTATTATAAAAAATAATAATTCCTACACAGAAAATTAAATTTCATATTAATTCTATTAAAAATTTTGGATTAGGGTTAAATTTTTCCCCACATAAAAAAAATTTACTCCTATTATATAATAAAAGCAAAATTTATTTGGAAAATATTCCCTTAAATTTGTCCTAACACCTTTTCTTTATTTCATACTTTATCTCGTTTTTGAATGACTCAATTGCTCGTGTATGAACATTAGTTCATTTATCCACAAAATTGTACTAATTACATACTATTTTATGAACAAAACCATGCTCTTTAATTTATGTATAACATATATTAAAATTTTAATCCATTATACTTCCGAAGCCAACTCGTGAACGTATTATTGGTATAATTGTTTTAGACTTCTTATTCTCAATAAATTTGCAAAGTATTCAGAGATTTTTGAATCATATTCTCCAATACATAATGAATCCGTCTTTTATTATTTATTGGTGATCTTCCTCTGTAGATTTTAATTGTCTAGTTTAGCATTGTTTCATCTTTGTATAGTTTCACCAAACCCTACAAATTTTTTCTAGAACAATTTGGGGCTTTAATTAACCCGACTAACTTTTTAATTATCTTTCTTAAAGTATTTTTTGATATTTCAATTCTTCTTAAATTTTTAGCGACAGGTGTTTTTTTAAGACGTAATTTATTATAACCTGCATAACATTTTTTAATTGGCACATTTATGCCTTCAAAGAGCAAATTAATTTTAATAAAGATATAATCCTTGGACTTTATGCACATTCTTACGTTACATCTTCAACTATATCCTTCTTTTTGTCTCTTATACTTAACTAAAGATAGAAATTGAGAACAGAACTTACATATCTTCTCCTTTTCTTAAAAACTGTTCTCTATAAAAACATCATGAGTTTTTTGGATTCGTATGTATAAATAATTTGTGAAAGCTGTGGGAACATTTCCATTTTAGTTTATTAAAAAAATTTAATAAATCAATTTAACACAAAAAAAATTGGAAATTTAATACGTTTAGAGTTATTATAAGAAGCTTGAATAAAATAAATATTAAAAAAATATTAAATTTTTTTTAGGCTACAGGTAAATCTTTTTAATTATTGTTTAGTTGATTATCTGGTTCTAAAATAATATTTATTAAACTTCTGTCTTTTAACTCTTTGGTTTTTTTATAATTACTATTTTAATGTTTTTTATTGTTGTTTAAGTGTTTCAAGCTTCTCGTAATACTCTTTTTTGTTATTTTTATTCTTATGTTTTACGTCATATGTTATAATGTATTATATCCATTCGTGTTTATAAGTGCTTAAAAAGCATATTTATGTGTTTCATTGTGTTTTTTATAATATTCATATATGCAATCATTTAACTAATTCTAAATTTTTTTCTTTTCAAAAATTATTTTTTTTAATTAATGTCTTTATTGTTTTATTAAAACCTACATTCTAGATATATTTAATCTTCTAAAAACACGCTTTACTCTATATTTAGAATATAGTACCTCAATATTCTTGTTATTTAATTCATATGTCTTTTATAACTATGAAACTTATTTTAAAGGACCAAACATTTTTAAAATTTTTCAGTACAGCAATTAATATTATTACTATTTTACTTATTACTAAAAAAATGCCCAAGAATATTTTGAGAAGGAATCTATGCATTTATAATATAATGGTATACATAATTTTAAATATGATCTTTCATATGTATATATATGTAAGATCGATTTAATGACTATCCCTCTTTAGATATTAATAATTTTCTTTACATTTTTTGTATGATTTTATAAATTTAGTAACATCTAATGTCGTAATTCCATTATAAAAACGCATGATATAAATTTTAAAATAATTATTAAATAAGATTTTGTTTATTTGCTTGATATATAATAAATATATATATAATAAGAATTGTAAAATATTTAGATAGTCCAAAAAAAAAAAATACTTTTAAAAATCAGAAATATTTTTAGAAAATTTGATGAATCTCTTACAATAATGTTAAACTAAATTGTTCCAGCATATTATTATTTTAATAACAAATTGTGTTAATTGAAAATAAACCTTCAAAAATATTTTTTATTTTTCTCTGAATCTGATATAATGCAGAATTACTATCTAAATATTTTCTTAGGAGTTGTATTTTATATTTTAATATTCATTTCTAATATATATATATTTGTATTTGTTCAAATGAAATTTGTTTTTCTTTTTATAATTTCTATTGAAAATTTCATAAAAATTCCCTCTCTTTATGAAAAAACCCTCACACGGATTTTTAAATCTAAACTGGAAGAAATAATAAAAAAATACGAAAACAATAAAGAAATACAAAATGATGAGGAAAAATCACTAGAAAGAATTCTAGGACATTCCAATAAAAAAAGAAAAACTAGATCTCTAAAAAAATACAAAAATATAAAATTTCTTGGTAAAAAAAAAAAAAAAAGTTTATAAGAAATTTCTAAAAAAATTTACAAACTTTTCCGAGATTTTTAATTAATTAATAAAAGATAAAATAAAACAATCTTGTACTAATAATAAATATTTTCTTCCTTATTTCAAATAAAAAAAATAAAAATAAAAAATTTTTAGTACAACTTTTTTTTTTATTATTATAATTAATTTTTATTTGATAAATATATTTTACAAATATTAAACTTAGAATATTTTACTTCACTGTTATTTTAAAAAAATTTATATTTGTTAGAATGCTATTATAAATATTCAATTTAAAATTTTTGTTAGAATGTTATTATAAATTAAAAATTTGTTGAATGATATTATATAAATATTCAATTTTTAATATGTTAATAATAATTTTAAATATAAAAAAAAAAATTTTAATGGAAACCAAGAAACATCTCTACAACCATAAAAATTATTTAGAAATCGAAGTTTTAGTTAAAAATAAATCTTTTAAATGTTTAAAAGATAAACCAACATATATTTCAGGTTTTGTGCAATCAAAAAAGTCAATAAACAAAATACTTTCAGCAATTCAACTCCGCCAAGGAATATATACAATTCAATGTGTTGTTGATAAATCGAATGAAAATTTAATAGCAGAATATCATAAAATAATTTCTGAATCTTACATTCATTTAAAAGGGAATTTAGTCTCTGCAGATGTTAAAGTAAGTTCTGTAAAAAATTTTGAATTTGCCGTGGAAGAAATAAAAATTTTATCAGAATCCTCAAAAAAACTTCCATTTATTCTCAAGGATGTAGATATGCCTCTAAGTAACCAACAAAATGTCAAATTTAACAAATGTTTAGATAATAAAGCATATTTTTTGAGGTCAAATATTGCTCAGTCTATTTTTAGAATAAAATCAGGACTTATCAATATTTTCAGATCTTTTGGGGTACAAAGAGGATTTGTTGAAATTATAACACCAAAATTAATTGGAGGAAGTAGTGAAGGTGGTGCAAATGTTTTTAAAGTTGATTTTTTTAATAAAACAGCCTGCTTAGCACAAAGCCCACAGCTTTATAAGCAAATGGCTGTAATAGGCGGATTAAGAAAAGTATTCGAAATTGGTCATGTTTATAGGCAAGAAGAATCAAACATTAATAGGTATCTTTCTGAATTTACCGGACTTGATTTAGAAATGGAGTCCATGTCATATGAATATACTATTGAATATATCTATTCATATTTGACAGACCTTATTAAGAAACTTTATGAAGATTTTAGTGACGAGATCGAAATTTTGAAGGCTTATAAAAATTTTGAAGACATTAAATTTACAGATAATCCAATTATCTATGAGCATAAGAAATGTGTGAAAATATTAAAAGAAAATAACTTCAAAATTAATTATTCTGAAGATTTCTCAAGAGAGCAAGAAAAATTTTTAGGAAATTATGTTAAAAGCAAACATGATGTTGATTTTTTTGTTATAAAAGATTATCCTAAATCTGAGAGGGCGTTTTATACATCATATAATTACACTGATAATGAAAATTCAGTTGAATATTCGAAATCTTATGATTTTATATTAAAGGGAGAGGAAATTTTGTCTGGAGCCGAAAGAATTTCAAATTACGATGAATTAAAAAAAAGTGCTGAATCAAAGAAAATAGACCCAGAAAGTATAAGAGGTTATTTAGAAGCTTTCAAATATGGAGTTCCTACGCATTCAGGATGTGGAATTGGATTAGAAAGGTTCTTGAAAAGTTTATTCGATTTTAATGATATAAGATATTTTAATATGTTTCCGAGAGATCCTTCAAGAATTTACCCCTAAGTTTTACTTAGCTATCAATTAAAATTTTTTAGTTTAAATATTTTGTGAATTTTTTATATATTTACATATTTTTTATATATTTAGCAAATTTTAAGAAGTAAAACCTAATGTTTTTATAGTAGAATAGAAAATAAGAAAAATTAGATTCTTCAATATTTATTACAAAGAATCTAATTATAATTGAAAAATTATTATAGATTTCTCTTTATATTCAAATAATACTTTTTTATATAAATAATCTAGAACTTATACTTTTTAAAAAAAAATTTTATTTTGAAATATTTTTAAAATATTTATCTGAGAATTATTGAATTTTGATACAATATCTTCTAAATTTATAAATTATTTTTATATTTTTAAAACTCTTAAATCTAGCTATTTTTATATTTTTAATACTCTATTTAAGATTTTAAGATATATAAATATAAAAATAAATCAGTTATTTTAAAACATTAATAAAAACAACTTTAAAAAGTTTACTTATCACCAAGATCCTTAATTATATTATTAATAACTACTACTAATATTTTTATCTTAAAAATTTTACACTATTTATAATAATAATTATAATAAAAATTATAAAAAATAAAATAAGTAATAGCAAATAAAACTAATAAGGAGAAACATAATAATTAAAATTTCATTATAATAAAAAATTGTAATTACTACTACTAATTATTATAATTATACTACTTAGTATCATGTTTAAAATCTAATATCTTTTAATAATTATATTTTTTTTTAATTTAATAATTTACATATATATTTACATATTACTTCTAAACATTAAATTTTTGTTACATTCTCTAGACAACAACTTAACTATAATATTAATTAATTTTTTTTTAATATCTTTTTTTTTTAAATAAATAAAATAAAAATAAAACAATAAGAAGAAAAAAATAAAAATTATTTTTTAAAAGAATATTCTAAAATTTTTTATTTAACATTAATAATTTTATTTATTATAGAAAAAAAGATATTTTTAACAAAGATCATCATCAATCGATTCTTTCTTCAAAATCAATATAAAAAATTGATAATATGAAAATAAGTGCAATTTTAACAGTCGATAATAAGACATTAATAAAGCTTACAAATGTTTTCAAAAAAATATTATTATTACTATTACTACTATCATCTATAATAATATTATTATTATCTAGTTTGGTAGTACTTGAGTCTAAGTTAAAAAGATTCATTGTAGATGAAACTCTAATATTACATGCAGATACGAAATCTCTCAGATAACACATAAAATAAACTGAAAACACAAAGAAAAGAAGATAATAATTACCAATTTTGATTAAAGTTAATAAAACAAATATTTTAGAAATCACAGGGTCTGTTAAATATTCACGAACTTTTTTAAATATTCTAATGCTCTCTTTTATTATTATTTGTAAATCCAATTCCTTATTTTTGTTATTATTAACTATTTTGAAGTTTTTCTTAAAAATAACTTTCTCTTGAACTTTTCTTTGGCTATTATGAGGTTTTAAAACTAAAACATAAATTTTTTTATCTTGAAACTCATAAGAACATTCAAATTCACTTAATAAATCGTTATTTCTTATTCTTTTTCCATTTAAAAAAAATTTATATTTCATCGAATAATCTTTATTATCATTTTTATGTATATTATCTTTTTTATTAATATATTCTTCGTTAATCTTTAATTCAGAGAGTTTAATTTCGCCGTTATTTTTGTTTTGTAGGTTCAATTTTTTGTGTTGTAATTTTTTTTTTAATTTTCTTGTAGTTAGTTTTAAAAATTTCTGCTCATTCATATTTACAAATCTGTAGAGAGATAATCCTTTTTTACATACTAAATTTATGTCTATCAGTTTTCTAATTTCATTCGATTTGTTAATAATTGGTTCTTGTTCGATATTCATATTTTTATTTTTTTTTTGTTTTTTTAATTATTTTTTTTATAAATAATAAAAATATCACCATTTTTCTAAGATTATCTTTTTAAGGGTGTAATAAAGGAGTTATCAGTTTTATCCTAACTTTCTTTTATATTTGATAGTTAGTTTTTATCTCCTTTTTTTTTTAATGATATTTTTCTAAACTCCTTTTTTAAAATTTAGAATTCGTAATATCGTAATATGTCTGATGGAAGTTAATTTTTAAAACTTTTATGTAAAAAAATTATAATTATTACAAATATCAAAAATTGATAAAATAATTAAAAAGGAGTGATAATTTGAAAAAAAACTAGGGGAAATAAATTTTTAACTATTATTATAATTTACCAAAAGTTTAAAAGTTTATAGATTTTTTAACAAAAATTAAAAAAATAAAAAAAATTAAAAAAATATTAAAAAAATTAAAAAAATTAAAAAAATAAAATAAAAAAAATATGATAAAAAAATAAATTCAATGTTAAAATAATATAAAATACGGACGAGGGGATTCGAACCCCTAACCGTCTGAGCCGAAATCAGACGCGCTACCATTACGCTACGCCCGCTTAACTACTAAAAATTATATATAAAATAAAATTATTTTAGCTTTTTTACAACACATTTTTATTTTGAATTTTTATTTTTATTTTTAAAAAAATTTTGAAGTTCTATGATTGAAATTAGATTCTCGGGAATGGATAAAAACAAAGTTCCATACAAAGATTGTAAGATAACAACAGATGAAAGAATAAGATATAATATTAAAAAAATAAAGGATATTATAATTTATCTAAAAAATAAATTTAATAAAGGTGAGGACGATCAATCTGTTTTCCAATCTGATGGACAGTTAGCCCCTGGAATATTATGCATTATGAATGATATGGAATATGAGTTTTCAGATTCTATTAATTCAGTGTTAAAGGACGTCAATACCATAGTATTTCTAGGAAGTTTACATGGCGGTTAGTTCATAAATTATTAACATTAAATAAAAAAAATTTGCTTTTAGCCTTTTCTTAAATATTTTTAATATGACTTTTGTTAATTTATTACCAAATATAAATATGTAGTAATAATAAAAAAATATATATTATATTAAAAAAGATATATAATATATATTAAAAAAGATAATAGACTATTAGTTTCAGTGTTCCATTCCTATTTTCAATGATCAAATAAAGCTTTAATTTTCCTTTTATAGATATAAAAAAAGATATAATTTCATTTATTTTCTCTCCTTATCCCTGTGTTTTTGATAGGGTTCATCTTTTTCTTTAGTATAAAATCTAAATTTTAAACTAAAGTTTTATGAAATAGGACTTAACAATTGGTATCAATGGCTTTGGAAGAATTGGTAAAATTTGCTTTACACTTTGCATTCAGAACAATCTAAACGTTACAAAAATAAATTCACCAAATAAAACAGTTGATGACTTTCTTTATTCTTTAAAATACGACACTGTGTTTAAAACACTTTTAAAGGCTGAAAAAATTGATGATTCTTCGATTAAAGTATTCTCAGAAACAAAGAAGTGTGTTATTTCACTGCTGAATAATGAAAACCCTGAGGATGTTGATTGGAATACCGACTTTCTGTTGGAATGTTCAGGAAAATTTAAAAATGTAGATGGGCTTAAGAATGTTAATAGTAAATTTATAATACTCTCCTATCCATCACCTGATATAGATATGTTTGTGTTTGGAGTAAACCATAAGGAAATTAAAAAAAATACTAAAATCATTAGTAACGCAAGCTGTACCACAAATTGTCTTGGGCCAATCACTAAAATTTTACATGATAATTTCGTCATAGAGGAAGGATTAATGAAAACAGTTCACTCTGTTACGAGTTCACAACCCGTTGTAGACAAGACCAAAAATTCAAGAAGAATGAGATCAATTTTAAACAATATAATTCCAACAACAACTGGTGCTGCAAAGGCTGTAACAAAAATTATCCCTGAACTTAAAAATAAACTAACTGGAATAGCTTTTAGGGTTCCTGTTTTAGATTCATCTGTTGTTGATCTTACTGTAAAAATAAAGAAACCAACAACTCTTGAGGAAATTAGGCAAAAAATAGAAGAACAGGCAGATCCTCACATTCTAGGTATAACTACTGAAAATGTTGTTAGTTCAGATTTTATTGGTGATCAAAGAAGTTCAATCTTCGATTTAAATGCGAGTATTATGTTAAATGATAAATTTTTCAAGATTATTTGCTGGTATGACAATGAGTATGGTTATTCCAACCGAATGATTGATCTGTTAAAATATTCTGCAAAAATTAATGAGTTGTTATTATAGTTGTTATAGTTAAGTTGTTATAGTTAAGTTATTATAGTTAAGTTATTATAGTTGTTTAGGTTAGTTTAGTTATTATAGTTAAATAAATATTTTAGTTCGATTAATAACTTAAAATTTTTTACCGATAAAATTATATTTTTCTTTTAAAAAATTTTTATTTACAAAAATTAACATGGGAGGAATAAGAAAAGTAACTTTTAAACGACCACATGCTTATAACACACCAAGAAACAAACAACAACTCAGAAAAACACCGTCTGGAAAATATATCTTAGGCGTTGTTAAGAAGAAAGCTAAAAACGGTGTTAAGTGTCAGGACTGCGATTTAATTTTAGGAGGTATCAAAATAAGAAGACCTGCTGCATTTGCTAAGCTAAAAAAGAAAGAAAGAACTGTTTCAAGGATATACGGAGGTTTAAAGTGTGGTAGGTGCACCGAAAAGAAAATTATTCTTGATTTACTAGAATAATTAAAGATTTTTTAAGAATGAAAAATTTTTTTACTTATAAAATTAATTATTATAATTAAATTGAATTTTTATTAATAGAAGTTCACTAATAGTTGGTAGTTACACATCTAAAGTTAGATATTTATAAAAAATTATAATAATAAAAATTATAACAATGGTATTATTATTATTTTTATTATAAATAAATAGACAATTATGAAATAAGAGAATTTAAAAATATTTATAGATCCTACTACTATATTAATTAAGATTTAAATTATAAATCTTCTACCCAATAAAGGTATATCAAATAAATTTTAGATGATTATTTATCTTATCAGTGGAAAATTAATTTAAAAATTTATGACTAAACAGAGAATAAGAGTTAAAATAAATATAAAAATAAGGTATAAGTATATGGTATATATGTATATGATTTTTTATATGTTATACCTAAAATGTACTAAAAAAATTTTCATCTGAATATATTTTAACATTATAGAAAATGCTTTGCAATATTAATTATAAAATAATAATAATTAGGTTTTAATAATAAAATTTTAATAATATATCTTCTTTATTTAATATAATTACTGACACATCTTGAAGTTCTCTCATGGACCCTTTCTTCAAATATATCAATAGCATCTCCACCTAATGTCCCATTTAATCCACCTTCTAAATTAATATAACCTGATACAATACTAAGAGCAGTTTCATATATTAAAACACTCATATCCATAAATTTTTTTTCAACATCAAGATCTGTCACTCTTACAAGAACTCAACCATTCGCATCACATTTGTTGTAATAATTGACTAAACCATTTATCTTTTCATATGTATTTTTTTGTAGGCATCCAACAAAAAATAGATTATTTCCAGTTCTCAAATCTGATGCAACAAAATTTTCAGTAAGGTCCGTAGCCTTATTCTGGGCGTGAGTATGAATTTCCCCAAGCAAAGTTGCAATAGTACTAGAACAGTGGCAACATGGTACTATATATTTTCTTATTTTTGGTAAATATTTTATTTCATACCCTATCCAAACATTTTGATTTCTTAATATTTCATTCAAACTATTTATCAGAGCATCAATGAACATATTTATCAAATGATTTTTTGTTGAATTTAATGATATATCGAGATTATATAATATTCCTTGTGGATTTGGGAGTTTCATATATCTGAATAGAAATTCTATCGGTGTTGTGTCCTTTCTATCTTTAGGTCTATAAGATATATAAGAACTTTTAGAATTTGTTTTATTATATTCTATTATATAATGGAGTATGGATTGTTTTGTTAATGATCTTACAATAAATTCTTTAACAATATTGTCTATGTAAAAAGTAACAGAAGGTGTTGAGAAATTTAATATTTTATTCGAAGGTATAGGTGCACATAATAATCTATTAATACAAAATATAAATAAAATAACTGAATTAAATGTTCTCATATTAAGTCTTCTAAAAATTTTTAAATATATAATTTGATAAATTATTATTATTTATGTGACGTGTTTTGATTTTATGAAATATCAAAAAATATTAAAAATAATTTCTATTTCAGGTAATTTAAAAGGACCTGCAGAAATCAATCTTAGATTAGATAGTTACGGAAAAGTTCAGAAAAACATTTGTGTTCTTGATCTAGAGGTTATGAGAAAATATTTTAGTAAAGACCCTATGACAGGAAGTATAATATTTCTTATTGCAAATTCTAAGGATGATATGAGTGAAAAATATTTCATTTCCCATCAATCATTTTATATTGATGAAAACTCTGATTTTATTGTAAATACTTCTTATGTAAAAGAAGTAAATACTAAATTAACAGAAAATATTATAAAAAGGAAAAATCATTATGATCCTTATATCAAAGAATTAATAATTTATGGGAGTATTACCTTTATAGGTTTAATTGGGGTTTCATCAATTTTAATTAATTATATATTCTAATCAATTAAATATCCTAAAATTTTTTAATTAATATCTTAAGATTTATTTGCTAACTAACTAACTTTATGTGTAGCACATAGATACTTTTTCAACTATTTTCTCTGCAATCTTTAATATTTTTTTTAGACTCGGAATTTTCTTTGCATTCATCCCTGGACCTTCGATTCCAGCTGCTATCTTTAAAACTGTTATCCAAATATTGAGTATCAAGTCGTTCATTAAATTTTTTATTTCTAAAGGATGTCCTCTAATAGCAGCATATCTGACCGTTGAACATTTGTTGTAATTGTTTACCATTGTCTTAAGACTGTAGTCAAGAGTGTTCAACTTACAGCCAAATAAGTACAGCCTATTTCCAAGGTCTAATTCCGAAAGCCTTATAATATCTTTCCTGGTTTTATTCTTTTGTATTTCAACGTTTCTATCTTCTATATTTTTCATTAAAATTGATGTTGTTGCTGCTGACTTGCATGCAGGTTGTACATATTCTTCTTGTTTCTCTGAAAATTTTATAGTATGTTTTATAGTTATATTCGCTTTCTTCAAAGGTACGTTTAGTCCTAGTATAGCTGTTTTTATATATACTTTTATCATATCTCTTGTATCAAAAAAATCTATGTCAATATTATCGAGTTTTTCAAGCATTGAGCTGAAAATAGGATTATCTTCAGTGTTAAAGTTATTTTTTAAAGTATTTTTAATGTCAAAACTATTTTAATTTTCAGTATTACTGATATTTTCATGGTTTGTGGTATTTTCAGTATTTTCGGTATTTGCAGTATTTGAGATAAATGATTTGATATTATTAAAAATCTTCTCGTTTTTTTTATTAAATCTTGTAAAAATATTTTCTAAGGTTTTATCCAAATATATTGTTATTGGTATTTTAATTTTCTTTGTTTGATTTGTTTTGTTTATAATTAGGAATAAAAATATATTTGAAAAAAAACTTATTAACAACATATTTAATCATAATCCACCAACATATAATAATAAATCATAATAAATAATGTTTTACAGATGATTTAATCTGATCAATTGATATTAAATTTATCACAGATTTTTTTCTCAAATTTTAATATTTTCTACCATTCCTGACAAATTAGGAAATTTAAATATTACATCTTTGTTTAATACTAATAAAACAACAGTTATAAATATTATATTAAACATGCGAATAATTTTGTAAAATAAAAAATTTTAATTTTTAAAAAGAGATAAAAATTTTAATTTGATCCAAATCAATTCTTACAACCTTCTTCCTCTTCTACTACCCTTTTTTCTTGTGCAATCAGTTGCATATCCAGTGATATCATCAACTCTTCCAAGTCTTAATCCTGCATTAATCAAAGCTCTTAACGCAGATTGTCCACCCGGTCCATGAATTTTAGCACCATTTCCACCCTTAGCCTTTAGCTTAACATGAACAGCTTTAATACCTCTTTTAAAAGCTAAAGCTGCAGCATCCTGAGCTGCTAGAGTTGCTGCATATGGGGAAGATTCTTCCCTGTGTGCCTTAACTTTCATACCACCACTCACCTTTGCAATTGTTTCTGCTCCTGTTAGATCTGTAATATGAATTATCGTATCGTTTCTTGTTGTTTTGATGTACGCAACACCAAACTTGTAGTTTGTTTCTTCTACTGGTGCTTCTTCTGATGCTTCGTTTTCAGTGTTCCAATTGTTATTCTCGTCTTCTAGTTGTATTGTTTTGAATCCTGTTTGTTCTTCAGATTGTATTTTTGTCTCACTCATAAAATTTTTTAGGAATTTTTAAATAAAAAAAACTAAAAAATTTTAAAAAACTTAAAAAAATAAAAAAAAAATTTAAAAAAACTAAAAAATTTAAAAATTAAAAAATTAAAACCAAATTTATCAGTAAAATTTTTTTATTTTTATAAAATTCTAACAATCAGCAAATTAAATGGATTATCTGGTAGATCTATTATTGCTTTTTAAAAATAACCCTAAATATCAAAAGTACCTGCTCTCGAGAATAAAGAAATATTATTTTACATGTAACTGTAAAATAATATACAACGGAAGAGAAATATTTTGTAAATGTAAAAAAATAAAAATTTAGTTTTGTTTTAAAAAATTTTTAATCTAAGATTATGAATAAAGTTAAGGATCTTTTGATAATTGGAGATACCCCAAGCTCTTTTTCAGCTTCAATATATGCTAAATCGTCAAATATCGATTTTATTCACTTAAAACCAGAAGAAACAAAACCTTACAATGTTAGAAATATCGAAAACTATCCTGGAATTATTTCAAACGATATAAATGATTTTGTTTTGAAGTGTATTGACCAATGTAATTATTTTAAGGTTAGCTTTGAAACCTTTAAAAAATTAAATATTAAATTTAACAATGAAGAAGCAAGTAAAAACAATAACAATAACAACAATAATAATAATGTTGTGGTTGAAGTATATGACAAGAATAACTTTAAAAAAACTCTACATGTTAAGTTTTTAATTATTGAAAAAGATAGGCACCGTGATTTTATAAAAATCGATGAAAATGTTGCCATAAAAAATTTTAAATTTTGTGAATCAGAAGGTGAATTGGTCCAAATTTGTGCAAGTGGCGTTGAAACTTTCCTGGAATTGAAGGATGATCTATAAAAAAGATATATATAAATCTATGATTAATAATAATTAAAAAATTTAGTATATGCTTTTAAAAAAATTTTATAATTATTTAATTATTTTTTATAAAAGGATGTTCCAATAATTCATCAACAGAAGGTCTTTCGTCATAATCTGTCTTCAAACACGATTCTACAAATGACGTAAAATTGTTACTAAAACCGTCTGGAATATATAAAACTGGCTTCTTTGCAAAATTCCTGTAATCTTTATTTATTCGCTCACCACCTTTTTTAAAAAAAGGCGTTCTTCCAAGAGAAAGATAATAACAAATTGCACCTAAACACCATATATCAGACTTAAAGCCGTGAATATTATAGTAAATAACTTCTGGTGGTTTATAAGGAAATGTCCCATAACTTTTACCCTTAAGTTCAATTCTATCAGGTCTCCCCGCATATAAATTTAAGTTTCTTGAAAATCCAAAATCTATAATCTTGTAGACAACAGATTTATCCTCCTGAGTTTGTCCCATTATGTTCGCAATTTTAAGATCTAGATGAGCAATATTAAGATCATGTAAATACTTAAGACCTTTTAAGATATCTGTCATAATGTTCCTAATATTTATTTCCTTTTTCTCAATATATGCTTGAGAAATTTTAACGTCCATATATTCTGAGAACAAATATAAATAGTCACCATCATCTGAAGAATCTATTGCTTCTGTAAGACAATAGTCATACGTTTCCATAATGTTTTCATGTTTTATTCTCATTGCTATATCACTTTCCTGAGATGGCCCGCGTAAAATGGTTCTTTTAAGAATGAATTTTTTTTCATACTCTTCATTCAAAAAAACAGCAGACAATGTATTTACCCTTAGCGGTGTATATCCTCTAAATGGTTTTGTTTTCAAAAACTGAGCCATTCTTTTTGAGGGTTGTGTATATTTCATAGCTCTATTAACAGCCCCTTCAATATGTAATTTAAGTTCATCATCCATTTTGTAAAATTTTTCTTTTAACTTTTTTTTTCACTAAAGTTTTTTAAAAATAAATTCAGAGAAATTTTAAAAATTATTAATATTTTTAAAGAAAGAAATATTATTATTAGAAGTTTTATATATTCTGTTTTTTTACGTTTAAAATCCCATTTTTTTATTTTGTAGAGTCTTCTAATTAATGTATTTATTTGATATTTAAGTATGTTTTTAAACATGTAAATATTTATTAAATTATTTATTGTTAATTTTTTATAAATTGTATTTAGAAAGTTTTATAAAAAAATAAAAACAAATTTATCATTTAAATTTTGATAGGATTAATTATTTTTTTAACAGAAAATATTAAAATTATTTATACATTTTATTAAAGTTATTTACATTTAAATATTTATACATTATATTAAATATTTATATTTTCATTTATCTATGTAGTAAGTTATATTTACATTATATTAAAATGATTTATACATTATATAAGTTCGTTAGTATTTACTGAAAAAATTTTTAATTATTTTTGTTTTTTTTTTTTAATTTTGTTGTAAAATATGAAAAATCGAAAGGAAAATATTTTAGGAATAACATCAAAGAAAGAAAATAACTTTTCTGCTTGGTATTTAGATCTTATTAAAAAATCAGAACTTATTGAATATTATTCCATACCTGGCTGCTTTACTCTTCGTCCTAAAAGCTTTTTTATTTGGAATACCATAAAAAAATTCTTTACACATTTAATTGAACAAGATGACGTTAAGGAATATTCTTTTCCCCTACTTCTCAGAGAAGAATATATTCAAAAAGAAAAAGATTTAATCAAAAATTTTGCACCCGAGCTTGCCTGGGTTACAAGATTTGGTAAAGAAGAATTAAAAGACCAATACGCAATTAGACCCACTTCTGAGACAATAATATATGAATTTTTCTCTAAGTGGATCAAAACATACAGAGATCTACCATTGAAAACTAACCAATGGTGCAATGTTTTTAGAGCAGAAATAACACAAACCATACCATTCATCAGATCGAAAGAATTTTTATGGCAGGAAGGTCATTCTGCTTTTCTAACAAAGGAAGAGGCAGAAGAAGACACTAAAAAAATATTAATCTATTATGAAAAAGTTTATAAAGAATTATTAGCAGTCCCTACAGTATTAGGTAAAAAAACTGAAAGTGAGAAATTTGGAGGTGCAGATTATACTCTTACCACTGAAATATACATTCCTATGAGTTCAAAGGCTATTCAAGGGGCTACATCACATTTTCTTGGCCAAAATTTTTCCAAAGTTTTTGACATTTCTGCGGAAAACAATGATAACAAAAAAGTTAATCCATATCAAAATAGCTGGGGGATAACTACTAGATCTATTGGTATAACTGTTATGATACATTCTGATAATAAAGGATTAATACTTCCACCGAATGTTGCAATTAATCAAATTGTAATAGTTCCATGTGGTAAAATC
The DNA here is from genome assembly GCF_016086655.4 of Lepeophtheirus salmonis. Taxonomy (NCBI): domain Eukaryota; kingdom Metazoa; phylum Arthropoda; class Copepoda; order Siphonostomatoida; family Caligidae; genus Lepeophtheirus; species Lepeophtheirus salmonis. The sequence goes on along the minus strand of NW_027291023.1, from coordinate 10,418 downwards.
AGCAGTGATGAAGAATCTTCAATTCTTTTTGAGAAGATTGAATATTTTGAAAGTAATCTTAAAAAACATGGTCTAAGAGTGATAAAAGATATAAGAACAAACTATACTCCTGGCTATAAGTTTAATTATTATGAATTATTAGGAGTTCCTCTTAGAATAAATTTAGGAGAAAGAGATTTTACTAAAAAAATATGCGAAATTGTAAGAAGAGATAATGGAGAAAAAATTATCTTAGAAATTAATGAATCTCTTCCTAAAAAATTAAATGAGATTTTGGAAGATATACAAAATTCTTTGTATAAAAAAGCAAAAGAAAACTTAAATTCTAATCTGAAACTCTGTGATAGTTTTAAAAAATTTTTAAATCTGCTTAATGATGGGTGCATAGTTATGGGGGAATTTTGTGGTTTAGAAACGTGTGAAGATGATGTAAAGGAAAAAAGTACTGAAAAAATCGCAGATAAAGTTGTTAAAATGGGAGCAAAACCGTTATGCATACCTTTTGATTATCAAAAATTAGTTAATAATAAATGTTTTAATTGTGGAAAGGATTCTATAAATGTTACGTTGTTTGGAAGAAGTTATTAAATTTTTATTTTACAGGTGATATTTAGTTAGTTTAGTATATTAACTCCATAAATTATATTGTAATTTATTTTAAAAAAATTTTAGACTAAAAATTATGATCTAGAAATCTTTTTTTTAATTATTATTAAAAGTTCAAAGTATTACTGTAATGTTTAATCTCGAAGAAATAAATACTATTGTAATGTTTTACTGTTATTATATCGTATATTGTAATTTATTAAAAAAATTTAATAACAAAAATAATAAAAATAAGGGATAAAATAAAATCAAAAATTTGTATAATATATTTATTAACTTTTTTATATATATACATATATATACTATTAAACTTTACGCTTTTAAGAAATGTAGTAATAAATATTAATCTAAATTACTTTAAATTGCTACTCTTAATAAAAGTATGTTTTTCTTTTAATTTTTAAATTACTTTTATAAATATGTACAGAGATATTAATATCAAATATTAAAAAATATAACTGTTCATATATTTTCTGTCAATATTCAGAATTTTAACCTTGAAATTTTATATATTAAAATTCATAATAAAATATATTATTATAACATGTTTAATAATTAGTTTTTACATCCTCATCATATTTATTAGACTAAAATTTTTATTAAAATGATTTTTAAAGAATTATACCTCATGTTTCTATTTATTTAGTTTTTATTGTTATTAAATTACTATTTTGTTGTATTAACTATAATAAATAATTAGTTTATATATTATAAACACAACTAATGTCTTAAAAAAATATTTATTTATAGATAAGATATAAATAAATATGTATGTTTATTTTTATTAATTTAAAATTTTTTAAATAATTTTACTAAGAATTGTTTAAATTAAACTCTTTAAAACATTAATTAAATATAAAAAATGTGTTAAATAAATTATATAAGAGTATATAAATTAACAATAATAATTAATATTTAATATTTAATTAATTAAATTTAATATTGTAAAATATTTTGTAATTTTAGGTTTCTTGTGGTTATAGACATTATTTATTATATATTTTATAATATGATATACATATTTTAATCAATTAAAACTATAATTTGATATAATAGTCTCATGTTAACCTAGAATGTCTTTAGTTAGCTTTTTTAATTAAATATTTACTATAACCTTTACTATAAGATTAATCGTGATTAACATTACTATTCTAATTTATAATAAAATGAGATAGAATTATTATTTTTTATATTAATATATATATGTAAGATATGTTTTTATATAAAGTTTTAATTATTTTTTTTTAATTTATTTAATTTTTTAATAATATTAAGTATTATGTCATAATGTTTCTCATATATTTGGAGAATTAAAATAAATTTCTACTTTATTTTTTCATTTTATAGAATTTTTTAAATTAATATGTTTATAAATTTATTAGATATATTAATTCATTTAAAGAGATTGTTTGTTATTAATAATATCTTAGTTCATTTAAAAATAGATAAAATTTAAAATATTATTTTTTTCCAGATTAAACTGAATAATCAAACAATAATAATTGTATAATGTATAAAAATATTTAATTATGTCTAAAAAAATTTTAATTTTAAATGACTTATAAATATAGGAGAAAATAAAAAAAAATGATATTGATTAAAGCTACATTGTTATATTTGAAAAAAAATCAAAAAATCTAATTAAAGAATTTGAAAAAACTTAAAGCAAACTCATTTTATTAAATTTATGGTTTGTTTTTTATAAATTTATGGTGCAAGGATTTGTAAAATATTAATAAATAATTTAAAATTCATATGTTTATCAAGAATTATAAAAAAAAGAAAGATCAAGCCTGCAAAATCCTGCAGATATAGTTATAATTAATTAGATGGAAATGCATTTATAAATTTATATCAAGTATTATTAGTTCTTATAAATTTATATCAAGTATTATTAATTCTTATAAATTTATATCAAGTATTATTGGTTCTTATAAATTTATATCAAGTATTATTGGTTCTTATAAATATAATCTGTTAAAAATCAATTTAAAATCAATTAAAGATGATTTATTCAATTTTTATTCTGATTTCGTCAATAAAAATTTTTAAGAATTAACAACAAACTGTTGTTTGAAAAAATTAATTAAAAAATTTTTTTTTAATTTTATTTAAATTTTTAAAACTTTCATGGCAAAAATTCTACCTTCTTTTTTAAGAGTTAAATCATTCTCTTTTTACGGTCAAGAGTTGTGTGATAAAATAATGTTTTATGGAATATTCATTGGTTATGCCATATCATTCATTCTAGGATTTGTGTTAGGTGACTTGAAATATACATTGATAGGCGGAGTTATTACTATAATCTTAATTGGAATTATTACTTTACCCTCTTATCCGGTTTATAAGAAAAATTCAATCGAATTTTTAAAAAGAAAAAAGGATTAAAATTTTACCAAATAATTAAATGGAATTCACTTAACCGTATTTATCTAACCACTCAATGTTCATTATCTAAGCTTTTGTTATTTTTTTATTTTTTATTTTTTATTTTTTTATTTTTTTATTTTTTATTTTTTTAATTTTTTTAATATAATGAATATAGAAATAACATATAAATTTTTATTTTAGTCCGCATAGAAGTCTGCAATTTTCTTCCTATTACTTAAAATTATATTAAAAAATTTAATTTCTTTTTTTAGTAATAAACTCAAAAAGGAGGAAATTTTAAAAAGGTCTATTGAGAAATTACTATTTTACTTAATAGAATGCTTAAAAATTATCTCCTTTTCTTAAAATTAAAATTTACTTAATTAAAAAATTTTCTATAAAAAATTTAATTGAAGAAAATATTTTAAGGAAAATGAAATATAGACAAATATCAAACTATCAAAAAAAAAAAACTATATAAAATATGAAAATAAAGTTATTCCACTGCCATGGAAGTTTAAGAATAATATAAATCAGGGGAGATCACATGTAGATCCCTACAAAGTGTTCATAGATTGGAGATATGAATGTATCTATGAGATAGCCAAAAAATTCCTCCTTCAAATATATTTTAAAGAAGAAATTGATAATAAATATTACACGGAGGAAGAATCTGAAGATAATAAAAATGACATCAATATACGAGAAGAATTCAGTAAAATTGTTGTTAAGAAAGACGAATTTTCAAAAAAAGAGATAACTAATGAGTCCTTTAAATATGATTACAAAATAGTAGAGACTAATACAAAATTTAATTTTTATATTTCTGATAATATTGAAAAGATTCAAAAATCTATTCAAAGTAAGTTTATTAGTCATAATACAGGTATAAATTATAAAAGATCAGAGATTAAATCTGGTATAAATGTTTCAGAGTTAATTAAATTTTATAATAAAGTTGACTAAAAAATTAAATAATAATTATATCTAAAAAAATTTTTTACCATATAAGTGCCATTTATTATACTATTTATATAATAGCACTTGTTTATTTTTTTAAATAAAAATAATAATTTTTTTTTAAAAATTAAAAATTTTAATTAATTTTCTTGTGACTAATATAGTGACCTGTATAATAATTATCTTTGCCACCATATATAAACCCGTCATAATCCACAAAATTTTTAACAACGTAATCGTATGACTTATTACCGAAACATATAAAATAAACTTTTTCTTCTATTTTCATAAAAATAGAAATACAATTCACCTTATTTAGTAAAGATGAAATTCCTTTTTTAATGCTTAGGAATCCTTTTACATTTTCCTTTGTAGAAAGATTTTTTGAAGCATCAAAATAAAATTTTGACGAAATTTCAGAATTTTCAAGAATATTATTCGTGATATTTTTCATAAATTCTTTCATTATTTTATTTTTATTTGAAATAACTTTTGTATTCAAAATTTGTAATTCTAATTTATTTAGAAGTGATACTGATTCTTCAAAATCAATCGTTGTATTCGTTTTTAGTATATCTAAATAATCTTCATAATTTTTATCTGCCTCCACTGCTTTATCACCTGTAACTGCGACAATTCTTCTTGTATTTGCGGAAATTGATGATTCACTTATTATTCTAAATAAATCAATGTCACCTGTATTAAAAACATGTGTTCCTCCACAGAGTTCTCTTATTTTATTAATTTCAATAATTCTTACTATTTCTGGATATTGTTCTTCTTTTAGTGTTATTATATCATCTTTTAAATTTTTATATTTTTCATTTATCACGTTAACATCAATTCTTTCTGAAATTTTTTTATTTATTTTTTCTTCAATTTTTTTAATTTTTTCAGTTGAAAGTTTTTTGTGAAGCATAAAATCAAATCTTAATTTATCAGACTCAACTAAACTTCCTTTCTGATAAGAATCTGGATAAAATTGCTTTATATAGTAATTAAGTAAATGAGTTGCTGTGTGGTTTTTTCTTATATTGTCTCTTTTACTAACATTAAATTCTAATACACAACTTTCGGATAAAATCCCATCAACAACACCTAAATGCACTATAAAGTTACTTTTTACAATTGTATTTTTAACGTTCATAATTCCTGTTTCCTTCATATTTTCAGTATAGAATGTTATTGTTCCTATATCTCCTACTTGTCCCCCCTTTTCACCATAAAAATTAGACTCTTGTGTAACTACACCAATTATTTCATTCTTATGATAAATTTCCTCAAATTTTTCTTTATAAAAACTTTCTTTCATCTTAACAAAAATTAATTTTGACTTTAAAATTTTCTTTTCAAAATTTGTAATTGTTGATATTATGTTCATGTCATCAATTATCTTTTTTTCATTGTTAGAAATTAAAAATTCATCGTATACTTTCTTTCTATTTTTTATCTTGGCCTCTCTTCTTAAATTTTCAAATTCGTTAATTTCAACTGTGAGATCATTTTCTTCTGCAATAGAAATTGTTATATCTATTGGTAAACCACACGTATCATATAATATATAAGCATCCTTTCCTTTTATAACATTTTGATCATTTCCTTCCATATTTTTCATTATTTTTTTTAAGTATTCATTTCCTTTTTCTAATGTTTTTTCAAATAAATTTATTTCATCATCGATTTCCTTCAGTTTTATATTATTTAACTCAAATCCTAAGATACTACCACTGAAATAAATTATAAATGTTAAGTAATATTTATAATTATAGTTACTAATATTTTCATCTTTTAATTTCAAATCATTAATATTACCATATATCTCTTGTTTTTTCTTGTTTATTTCAATTGGACCTTTGTTATTATTTGTTTTTGAAAAATTATTATAAATCCTACCCAAATTTTCTTTTTGTTCTTGAACCTTGAAGAGTTGATTAAAGGTTTTTATTAATCTTCTAATAATTCTCCTCAAAACATATCCTCTTCCATCTGAAGAAAAAGACACATCATCATTAAGACATACAGAAACAGTTCTTGAATGATCAGCAATAATTCTTAAGTTTATGTTTTTCTTTGAATTTGTATCTTCATATTTAATACCAAGATTTTCAAAAATCTTGGCAAATAGATCAGTTTCATAGTTTGAGCAGTTATTCAAAATCCCTAAAACCCTTTCTAACCCCATTCCAGTGTCTACACTTCTCTTTTTCAATAATGTAAGACCTGAAGAGTCTCTATAAAATTCCATGAAAACCAAATTCCATATCTCTATCACATCAGGATCGTCTTTATTTACCAAATGGGGAACTTCTCTGTTTCCTATTCTATCATAATGAATTTCAGTACAAGGTCCACATGGCCCCGTATCTCCCATTTCCCAAAAATTGTCTTTCATTCCAAACATTAAAATTCTATTTTCAGGAAAATATTGTTTCCAATAATTTTTTGTCTCTAGATCATCTTTAAACCCTTTTACACCACCAAAATATGTTATGTAAAGATTATCTTTGTTTAATTTAAGAACATTTATTAAAAAATCATAAGCAAAATCAATTGCATCTCTTTTAAAATAATCACCGAATGACCAATTACCCAACATTTCAAAAAAAGTATGATGATAATTATCCTTACCCACATCATCCAAATCGTTATGTTTTCCTCCAGCTCTTATACATCTTTGGGCGCTTGTAGCTCTCTTCAATTTGGACTTAAAAGTTCCATCATCCTCCGCTAAAAAATTTTTTTTTTTAATTGAACCATCCCACTATTTGTAAATAATAAAGTTGGATCTGAAAATGGAACTACAGATGAAGAATCTATTATTTCATGGTCTTTAGACATGAAATATTCTAAAAACTTTGCTCTAAGATCAGATCCTGTCCATTTCACTTTTTCTAGTTTTGTTGTTTCTTTATACATTAAATTTTTTAATTATTTTTTTACAGTAAATTTTTTACAGTAAATTAATTTGGAATGAACTTTTATTTTTTTTTATATTTATTTTTTCAATTTTTTTTTATATATTTTTTTTATAAATATCAATTTTGATAAATTTTAAAGTTTAATATTTTTATAATTAAAATAATTATTAATTATTTTCAAATAAATAACTCTCCGTATAAAATAAGCCTATAAGTATTTATTTATTATATTTTTACAGAATTTGTAATGTTACTACCAGACGATGTCTTTATTTATTCAAATTCTTGGTGGATATTAATTTTTTTTACCATTTTAAAAAATTGAGAATAAAATTTTTAAATTAAAAAATAAAGCTGCAGAATATAATTTTATTATTCCAACTACATTTTCAAATGAAAAATGATATCATTAAAAACTCATCCTCTTTATGTATCCTGTTTTTCTCAGTTTATTCTTTAATATCCTTTAAAATCCTTAAATTATTGTGTATGGATTTCTGGATCATTTTGAAAAATTTATGAAATTAAATTATTTCCATTTTCACGTTAATAAACATTATTATTATATAAAACTGCATTGTATGATCTTCATCTGTTAGTGATAATCCTAGTGCGCAGAATAACACTATTGTGTATTATTTCTCCCAAATAGTTCTGAATTTCTATTTTTAACTTAAGAAATAAAAGCTTTTTTAGTATTTGTCAACCCTTCTACAAACAAACTACATCTACTTTATTTTAATATTTTCTCTTAAAAAAATAAGATTCCTTGGTCTTAATTTCTATAGGATTTAAATTTTCATCTAAGCCATCTATTTTCTTATCTGAAAATTTCATTTCATTTAAAATTATATTTTTATTATCGTTTTCTGTTATTTTGAAACTGTTTTTCTCGTTATATTTACTCTAAATTTTAAATATCCTGAATATAATAATTATTTATTAATTTGAAAATGAATGGTATATCTTTATTAAAAATATTAAAGATATTATCCTTCCTAATTGAGATTGGTTTTATTCAGATTTTACATCCCCAAAATAGTCCGTCTTTTTTCCATTTTTCTCTAATTAAGGATCTATACACACAACATAAATTACGAAAACTTTCATTTTTAATTAAACCTAATCTAAAAAAGAATAAAATCTTTTTAAATAAATGTATTCGGGATATACAAAGATTTCAAAGAATTTAATGCCCATAATTCATTCCTCTATATATTGTAGCTTCATTTATAATTTCAAATTTTTAGATTTTTGACACGGTGCAGAGCTTTAAAAAAATTTTAAATCGTAAAAAATTAACATCCACCAAATTCTTTAATATTTCTTAATCATAACATAATAAAAATCAATTAAAAGTTATTTCAAGGTAAAATAAAATAGATTTAATATAATTTTACATTTTATATCCTATCTCTACATAATACTTGGAAAAATAAAATAATAAAAATATATTAAAATAATTTATTAAATAAATAAACACTAAATTTTCCTTATTTGTCTGTAATAAAAGAGATAATTCTTACATATTACAAATTTTTATTGAAATAAAACATGTAAAATCTTGAAAATAACGAAGGTTTTAAATTTTCCTAAGAAAATATAAATCATAAAGATAATTAAAAAATTAAATATTCGTCTTATCCTAATGTTTTGATTGAAAAAAGTTAATTATATATAAAAAAAAACAATGTAAACCATATAATTAAATTCCCCCTGGCACATCTAAATTATATTTCAAGTTTAGGTCGTAAAACATTATTAGAAACTATAAAGAAAATTAATTGTAATAAAGATCAGAAATAAGAATCCTACTTTTTCGCTTATAAAAATCGTACAACATTTCAATAATTTATTTGTCTTTAAAATATTTATAATTATCTCCATAAATTAATATAATATCAATTATTGACAGAATAATATAATTTAGAAGATCTTCACCTAAAATATGGTCTATAATATGAAATCAAAGTCTAATTAAAAGAAATATATTGAGAAATAAAATATTGGTGATAGTTAATATAAATGAAATGAGCTTTGTCAATATATACATGAAAAAAGAGAATAATTACAAAAGGGAAACGCCCTCATTGTATAGAAAAATGGTAATGTGATATGACAAAAGAGATTTTGAAATTAATTTTTCAGTAAAAAAATAAATAATAGTGAAGAATATTGATTCTATCAATAATTTTTACATGATTATGACGAATTCCTTTATTTAATTATTTTATATTTGTACAAATATAGTTTTTAGAAGTATATATACAAAATTGTGTATCATAATCACTCAATTAAATACATTTTAAAAATGTTTGGGTTTTTACTAAGCAAAAATTAATTAAAAATCGATACATACTTTTAATGATTTTAAAAGATTAAATAGGAAATATCTGTCATTATCATTATTATTTCTAAAAAAATCTAATATTATAGATGTAAAGGATTATGAAGAGCAATAAAAATTTAGTTCACTATTAAGATTTCTCTAAATTTTAATTAAATATAAAAATTATCGATTTTTATAAATCTATTTTATAAGGACTCAATATAATTATAAAAAATTTCCTTTTTTTATTTTTCCAAATGTGATGTTTACTCATAAATTCTAATAACATATATAACAAGTATCATAAAATTTAATTTCAACAAATATGAAGGTGTGTATATTTGATTATTTAATATCTTATACCAATAACGTCACAACACATTTTTTACGTTATAAGTAAAAAAATTTAGACAATCATTAGCAATATTTTCAAAAAACAACCATATAAAAATAATTAAAAGATTGGCAAGGTATAGATTGTAAACCTCAATAAAATATATTTTTAATTTTAAACTCTTTCAAATAATATAGAAGCGTTTTTTAAATCCTTAAAAATATATTTAAATCTCTATTTAGAAACAAATTGATGCATAAAGAAATGCGATATAGAAGGTTTTGTAAAAAATACATGAAATTTAAGAAAATTAAGGAAGAAGTTAATTATATTAAAGTGTTTTGAATAGAAACGTGGTAAAAGCTCTTAAATATAAAAAAATAAATTTTAACAAAGTTTTATTAAAAAATCTCTAAAAATATAATAATCATTCCTAAATTTCTCAAAAAGTATACATTTATATAATTTGGTGAGTTTTAAAAAATCATAAAAGAAACATCTCTTATATAAATATATTTAATATTTTAAAAAATATTTATTATAATATTATTAGAAAATATTTCTATCATTGAAATTATAATTTCAAAGAATAAAAAAATGAATAATGATGTAGGTAAACACTAAAATTTATATATCATTACTAATAATTTTTTTCCGTTTAAAAATGTATACTGAAATTATTTATTTGATATAAATAAAAATTATAATATATTCTTAAAAAATTTTATATAATAGTTATTGCGTCTATTTATTTTTTTTTTTTTGAAGTTTATATGCAATCTTAAAGGTTAATAAAAATATAAATACATTTTATAATATATATAAATGTAATGCTTAAATTCTACTATGTGATATGAACTAAAATAAAACAAAGAAACTATAAATACTAACATCCACCTTA
>NW_027291022.1:0-2104 GCF_016086655.4 Lepeophtheirus salmonis | reverse complement strand
CTGACATCACTTCTAGAGCTCTTTCTAAAGGTCAGTTTGTGTATTATATATTTTCCCCGAAGTATTTACATTACTGACATTAATTTCATCTCCCTTATACAGAAGATGATGGAACTTCTAAGATACATTCATACCTTGTGAAAAGATTAAAATTAATATTGGAAAATGCAGGTTTTAAACCATCCCCAGTAACAGGGTTTGACATCGTAAATTAATCAGAATTTTTTGAGGTTCGTTGTTAAAATTATTGTTAATAATTATTAACATATTATCCACACTTTCATTCTAATAATTACATTTGAATGTTTTACATGCAACAAAAAATAAAGAGTCCTATATATATATATTTTTTTTTTTTCAGTGAATTTTTAATTCTACGATTTATATTTTTATAATTTTCTTTATCTTTTAGAGGATTTTTCCCTCTCGACATGTAATAAAACTTTTAGGCGATTATTAGTATCTTGCTAAGATTTAAGAAGCTCCTGAAGGACATTGGTCATAGCAGGACGTTTAGCTCTGCTATTATATCCACTGCTACCACTCCTCTCATAGACAGTTCCTCAACTTATCGGACGCTTCTATGAAGGCCATTGAATAGGGCTCATCACCGATATTATAACAGAATCTGGATGTAGTGTTTGTGGGGGTCCTGAGATCATTGGCCTCAATTCTAGCTCTTGCGAGCTTAGCGAAGAATAACTTCACACCGAACACCGAATTAGCTTCTTTTGAGTTGGTGAGATGCTCATCCATTCTTCAAATAAGGGCATTTAACCTCAATAAGGTCACTCGGTAATCTGCAAACACCTTCTCATACTCGGGTAACGAGATGCGTAGGGAAAATTCTCTTTGAGACTTAATGTTTTTCTTTAGAACTCTCAGTGTGGACTTGATATAGAAGTCTCCTCAATGTTAATCGAAGCGAGCATTTTTCCTCGCAAGAAGAGAGCCCCTGAGAAAGGGATTCGATCTGACGAGACATTGATACTTCCCTTTATTTCTAAAAGAAATAATGAATTTAGAATTTAGGTTTATTCAAAATTCAAATGAGATCAACCGAAATTGATCAGAAAAAAGTACAAATGAAATTAGACTAAGTTTCTAGTTTTAAGATTCAGGAACCAAGATTGGTGACCAACCTCCAGGAAACAACCCAATACATTATTCAAACACAGGATGCTGGACTTGCAGACTTAATTCTGCCGATAAAATATCAGATTCGAATCCATGAAAACACAACTAAATTTCTGGCTCTTTTTTAAAGGAAATGAATTTGGGAGTTAGGATAAGTAATCAAAACTCCAGGAAGCGAGATAGCCAATAATTATTCAGACTGGGATGGTGGACTTTTTGAGACTTAATTCCTGCAGTTAAAAAATATCAGATTCGAATCCATTGAAACACAACTACAATGAAAATTGCTATTAAACCCATGTACCTATATTTTATACACCTAAATATTGGAGAAATGAGATTAAATCCTCATTTTTTTTGTAACACCTTTTATTTGATTATTTGAGTGTCAGACACGAAATTTTTTAGCAAACATATTGAATAATTTTGATGCAATTTTTTTGATAAAGTGTTAACAAGGCGGTTATTACTGTATTATTACAATATTTGAACCCATGTGATCTGGATAGGAAATTTTTATTCTTACTCATTAGCTGATTGGCTTAGAAAATCATTTGTCAATGGCATAGATACATGTTTTTGATAAAAAAATTGGGTTAAAATTTAAATATGTGTAGGAGTTGGACTTGTTCAGATGATATTAATTATTCATCATAGTACCCTTTCTGACACGCTAAATAAGGCAAAGCATAGCAAAATGAAACCCTGCTTAACGATTCTTTGAATCCCGGATGACTGTCCTTTTGTACAGAATGCACGATTCTTTGAAGCAATTCTGGAGATGACACAGCCACACGGAATGCGTGAGCATTGCCAATACCAGCAAGTAGGGTTCCTGCAATGTATTTAAAAGAAGGTTTAATTTTAAACTTAAGTAAATTAGGATCATGTTTCTTTTTGTCCTTAATTATATCTTCAATGAAGGTTGGGCCTATTGTGATGTTATTTATACTTCTAGAAAGAATGT
>NW_027291021.1:0-3234 GCF_016086655.4 Lepeophtheirus salmonis | reverse complement strand
GTAGACTACATCAACCAATAGAATCTTTGGGAGGAGCCTGCATGATCAATGTTCTGGAAATACTCCTTCTCAACACAAGTTGTGATGAGTTTTCTTTTTCTATGGCAAAGCAAGGTATTTTGAATGCTTACATCCACCATCATTGTAAAAATTGGCCACCACCACTTCTTTGATCGAATGTGAATTCTATAATTATTGCTACTTTGGTCCATCCTATTTATGATTTGCAAATATCGGAGATTCTGAGACTATTGTGTTAATAATAGTGTCAGGCATAAAAAAATAAATTTTTTCGTAAGGACTTAATTATCATATATTGTTTCAAGATGCTCACTGTTTAATTGGTCTTACACAACGGCTGATTGAAATAGGGATGATTTCTCCATAATGCTTTGAGATTTGACCTTTGTTGGTTTTTAACTTTGGATATTTCAGTGCCCTTCGGATTTTGTTAACCTCTACTACTAACTTTATCATATTTCAATATAAATTCAGCTTCTCTTTGAAACTGACGTCGACATAAATTATCAGTTAAATCCCCACTATCTTCATCCTCTGAATTGCAAACCGATTCAGATTATTATCAGGAGGAGTTATAAAATTTAATCTCCTTCTGTTCCTACCCTAGATTGTCTAATATTTCTTGTACTGCCAGCCAAGAAAAATCAATTTTCCTTAATACCTTCAGCATGTATAACATATATTTATTTGTTTACGTAATTTATGACCAACTTATATTCTTGAAATAAAATATCTAATTTAGACAGAATGGTCGGAATAAAAAAATCACACTAAAAGATATGTACTCTTCTTTTACCCAACATACTATGTTGAGTACTTAAAAATTGCTTAGATATTTGTGTGGAACGTCAAAAACATATGCTACTATTTAAAATAGGTAGAATAAATATGGGTTAACAATTGTCCGACCGTCTGTACAGGTAAATTCTTTTATTGGACAGGTCTATATAGTTGACAATGGACATACTTGTCCGAACAGACAGGTGGTCCCAATTCATACTATGTTTATCCTGATACAGTTGTAATGTCGTATAATCATTGGATTCTGCTTTTTTAAAACAAATTTACATCAAAAGCCATTGATTACTGCTGATATGTACAAAATATTGAACACATATTCCCCCACAGTTCTAATATAATATTGTTATAAGATAAGAAAGTGTTTCTAAGAAAATAAAAAAAGTATCATTACGCACTCTGGTGCGCCATTTTTTAATTAAATCCTATGAATAAAGCTACAAATATCAATTGTAAAAGTTCTTTATCTAAAGAAGAACAAAATAAGATTTTATTTATCATGATTCATGAGCATCCTTAGCAAAAAATATAAAAAATCATGGATATATTTAATGTTTTAACTAGTTTAAATACTGGAGTGTTTCAAAACACCATCATCCTCGGTCAATATTCGAATTTTATGTCATTTTATGGGTATGTTACAAAATAGGAAGTGCTGTAATATTTTTTCTCCCCACGTATTAAGGTGTTTGAACAACTGATCGATAAGAAGTTTCGTGACACATAAAACACCATAAATATGTACTTCTTTTAAATCATAAATTTGATGACTTTTTCTGAAAGACATTACAAACAATTTACCCTAATAGTTTTCTAAAGGGTTTAAACTATATTGACATTGCAAAAATTAAAGAAAAAGTCGCAATATACAGCTTCATTTAATAGCTTAAAAGAACAAGTGAATTGGCTTCGAAGTTTTAGGCCAATAATGCCCCTTCTAATTTTATACAGAATTTTTTTTTAAACGTATAGCTTAAACATTTTTGTATTCATTAGTCAAAAAATATAAAAATTGATTTAGGAGCATTAGTTTTTATGAGAATCTTGAAATTTGAAGGGACTTATAAATTATGAGGAGTGTCATATTTGTGTTATGCTCATTCTTTTCTAATCACTAAACCTCGTACAAACCGGATCTAGGAAATTGTAGGTTTCGTGATTCAAACTAATGACAGATATAAATACTGAAGGACATAATTTGAGTGAGATAATAATAACAATCTCCGTGATTTATATTTAATACGCCAGTCTTAAGAAACCGGTTCTTAGTACGTGCGATTCAAGGGGAAGACGGATTTATTTTTCGATCCCGAATCTCCAGATTTCTCAGTGAATAGATATGGATTTTAATAATTGAGGTATTTATGGGAAGAAACACTACATACACAACGTAAGAGGCCTTTTCCAAATTTATATTTTGACTTTGTTCAGACTTTATATCCTACTACATTTTATTGAAAAATAACAATATTAAAGTAGCCAAGCCGAATTCTGATGGCAAGTTTGATAAAAAGGCAGAATCTTAGAAAAACTATGAAACCCGTGAATGGGAATTTTCTACAGTGAACGTATCTTGTCTGATTGGCCAGCATGCCTTAATCCTAAAATCTTGAATATTCTGCTGACAATTTCTATTCAAATTGTTAGGATAAATGATGCCATTTAAAGCAGCTATTTCAGTGGAGAAAGAAGGAGAAACCCGATTTTTGGCAATAAATACTTAAATTAAGATCTGGCTATTACACTCCAATCCTGTACATTTGAAAAATATAAATGTTGAATAAAATTTTCTATATGTTTACAGATATTAAAACCAATTCATGAAATCAAATATGTTTTATTTTAGACTCATAGTATGATGGTACGTTAAAATGGAATACTCTAACAGTGGAAAACAGTTATAACAATAAAATTCATCAAACAATAAAATCAGTTAATTACACATTGATGATTGTCATTTTTATGAAAAGATAACTCCTTTGAAGCACTATTTACATCAAACTTTTCAAACTGTAGGAAAAGGTTTTTTTTGAGGACAGGTAAGTAAAATTATGTAAGTCTTGTATTGGCATACAATACATATGCTTTATCACAATTTTTTAATTATCATTGGTTCATGGAGTTTGCACCACCTTTTTTGAATCGTGAAACAAAACAAACAGAATGTTTTTATTTATTTTAGAGTGGTTGATCCGTCCACAATGATCAACATTTTCTCACTTTAAAATGATCGATTTGAATCAGCATATTGTTATTACTTACATCCTTTCAACACCTGCGTTTAAGTTTCGATTAAAAAGGGTTTAACTCTCACTGACACTCTTAGTTTGAGAGTTTGTTCCTGCTGAACGATGGTATATGATCAGCACATTAAATCAAGGCCAGTGCAGCTTTGATTTAATGAAGGAAATAATA
>NW_027291020.1:0-2286 GCF_016086655.4 Lepeophtheirus salmonis | reverse complement strand
GTTTTCGAGATTTATAGGTCCTCAAAGTGCTATATTTGATGATTAAAAGATGAATTTGTAATAAAATAGACGAAATTTGGAGTTTTTTGAGAAATATGGTCATTTTAAGCCATATTTGACTTGAATTTCATGAAAAAAGCTTCAAATTGCGATATTTCTTTGCTCAAACGCCTTTATAGGTCCTCAAAGTGCTATATTTGATGATTAAAATGATGAATAAAATAGACGAAATTTGAAATTTGGAGTTTTTCGAGAAATATGGTCATTTTAAGCCATATTTGACTTGAATTTCATGAAAAAAGCTTCAAATTGCGATATTTCTTTGCTCAAACGCCTTTATAGGTCCTCAAAGTGCTATATTTGATGATTAAAAGATGAATTTGTAATAAAATAGACGAAATTTGGAGTTTTTCGAGAAATATGGTCATTTTAAGCCATATTTGACTTGAATTTCATGAAATAGACGAAATTTGGAGTTTTTCGAGAAATATGGTCATTTTAAGCCATATTTGACTTGAATTTCATGAAAAAAGCTTCAAATTGCGATATTTCTTTGCTCAAACGCCTTTATAGGTCCTCAAAGTGCTATATTTGATGATTAAAAGATGAATTTGTAATAAAATAGACAAAATTTGGAGTTTTTCGAGAAATATGGTCATTTAAGCCATATTTGACTTGAATTTCATGAAAAAAGCTTCAAATTGCGATATTTCTTTGCTCAAACGCCTTTATAGGTCCTCAAAGTGCTATATTTGATGATTAAAAGATGAATTTGTAATAAAATAGACGAAATTTGGAGTTTTTCGAGAAATATGGTCATTTAAGCCATATTTGAGCGATATTTCTTTGCTCAAACGCCTTTATAGGTCCTCAAAGTGCTATATTTGATGATTAAAAGATGAATTTGTAATAAAATAGACGAAATTTGGAGTTTTTCGAGAAATATGGTCATTTTAAGCCATATTTGACTTGAATTTCATGAAAAAAGCTTCAAATTGCGATATTTCTTTGCTCAAACGCCTTTATAGGTCCTCAAAGTGCTATATTTGATGATTAAAAGATGAATTTGTAATAAAATAGACGAAATTTGGAGTTTTTCGAGAAATATGGTCATTTTAAGCCATATTTGACTTGAATTTCATGAAAAAAGCTTCAAATTGCGATATTTCTTTGCTCAAACGCCTTTATAGGTCCTCAAAGTGCTATATTTGATGATTAAAAGATGAATTTGTAATAAAATAGACGAAATTTGGAGTTTTTTCGAGAAATATGGTCATTTTAAGCCATATTTGACTTGAATTTCATGAAAAAAGCTTCAAATTGCGATATTTCTTTGCTCAAACGCCTTTATAGGTCCTCAAAGTGCTATATTTGATGATTAAAAGATGAATTTGTAATAAAATAGACGAAATTTGGAGTTTTTTCGAGAAATATGGTCATTTTAAGCCATATTTGACTTGAATTTCATGAAAAAAAGCTTCAAATTGCGATATTTCTTTGCTCAAACGCCTTTATAGGTCCTCAAAGTGCTATATTTGATGATTAAAAGATGAATTTGTAATAAAATAGACGAAATTTGGAGTTTTTTCGAGAAATATGGTCATTTTAAGCCATATTTGACTTGAATTTCATGAAAAAAGCTTCAAATTGCGATATTTCTTTGCTCAAACGCCTTTATAGGTCCTCAAAGTGCTATATTTGATGATTAAAAGATGAATTTGTAATAAAATAGACGAAATTTGGAGTTTTTTCGAGAAATATGGTCATTTTAAGCCATATTTGACTTGAATTTCATGAAAAAAGCTTCAAATTGCGATATTTCTTTGCTCAAACGCCTTTATAGGTCCTCAAAGTGCTATATTTGATGATTAAAAGATGAATTTGTAATAAAATAGACGAAATTTGGAGTTTTTCGAGAAATATGGTCATTTAAGCCATATTTGAAGTGCTATATTTGATGATTAAAAGATGAATTTGTAATAAAATAGACGAAATTTGGAGTTTTTTCGAGAAATATGGTCATTTTAAGCCATATTTGACTTGAATTTCATGAAAAAAGCTTCAAATTGCGATATTTCTTTGCTCAAACGCCTTTATAGGTCCTCAAAGTGCTATATTTGATGATTAAAAGATGAATTTGTAATAAAATAGACGAAATTTGGAGTTTTTTCGAGAAATATGGTCATTTTAAGCCATATTTGACTTGAATTTCATGAAAAAGCTTCAAATTGCGATATTTCTTTGCTCAAACGCCTTTATAGGTCCTCAAAGTACTATATTTGATGA
>NW_027291019.1:0-516 GCF_016086655.4 Lepeophtheirus salmonis | reverse complement strand
CCGTCGCCATCGGCCATCAATTATGATTTATGAATAAAGGTTTGTTTATGTCCGAAAAAAACAGAGGAACCAGATAATTACTTGCGCAAAACACGATTCCCTTTTAATTATTATACAAAAGAAAAAAAACACAAGTGAGTAATAATAAAAAAGACTTGTCAATATTTGTGACAGAATTAACGTAGCAGTGTGCATGCATGCGTTATTCTTCAAATCATTCTGGTATTATTGAAGAGTTTAACTGGACTCCGTGGCATTTATTTCTGTAAACATTAAACAAATTATAGACATTTTAATTTCTGATTATTGTATCATGTCTGGGTTTCTTATTTATGTAAAAGTTATAAAGTTTAATTTATATCATTTTTTTTTTGTTAGATTATTTCAATTTGATTTCAAGTTTAGTACAACAACCATTATAAGACTAAAAGAACAAATTTATTTTAATACAAACTACTTATGTAAATAATTCAAAACAAAAAAAAACAACCATTGTGCTCTCCATTTCTTTAGTAC
>NW_027291018.1:0-7108 GCF_016086655.4 Lepeophtheirus salmonis | reverse complement strand
TAAAATAGACGAAATTTGGAGTTTTTCGAGAAATATGGTCATTTTAAGCCTTTTAAGCCATATTGACTTGAATTTCATGAAAAAGCTTCAAATTGCGATATTTCTTTGCTCAAACGCCTTTATAGGTCCTCAAAGTGCTATATTTGATGATTAAAAGATGAATTTGTAATAAAATAGACGAAATTTGGAGTTTTTCGAAATATGGTCATTTTTAAGCCATATTTGACTTGAATTTCATGAAAAAAGCTTCAAATTGCGATATTTCTTTGCTCAAACGCCTTTATAGGTCCTCAAAGTGCTATATTTGATGATTAAAAGATGAATTTGTAATAAAATAGACGAAATTTGGAGTTTTTCGAGAAATATGGTCATTTTAAGCCATATTTGACTTGAATTTCATGAAAAAGCTTCAAATTGCGATATTTCTTTGCTCAAACGCCTTTATAAATATGGTCATTTAAGCCATATTTGACTTGAATTTCATGAAAAAAGCTTCAAATTGCGATATTTCTTTGCTCAAACGCCTTTATAGGTCCTCAAAGTGCTATATTTGATGATTAAAAGATGAATTTGTAATAAAATAGACGAAATTTGGAGTTTTTCGAGAAATATGGTCATTTTAAGCCATATTTGACTTGAATTTCATGAAAAAAGCTTCAAATTGCGATATTTCTTTGCTCAAACGCCTTTATAGGTCCTCAAAGTGCTATATTTGATGATTAAAAGATGAATTTGTAATAAAATAGACGAAATTTGGAGTTTTTCGAGAAATATGGTCATTTTAAGCCATATTTGACTTGAATTTCATGAAAAAGCTTCAAATTGCGATATTTCTTTGCTCAAACGCCTTTATAGGTCCTCAAAGTGCTATATTTGATGATTAAAAGATGAATTTGTAATAAAATAGACGAAATTTGGAGTTTTTTCGAAAATATGGTCATTTAAAGCCATATTTGACTTGAATTTCATGAAAAAGCTTCAAATTGCGATATTTCTTTGCTCAAACGCCTTTATAGGTCCTCAAAGTGCTATATTTGATGATTAAAAGATGAATTTGTAATAAAATAGACGAAATTTGGAGTTTTTTCGAGAAATATGGTCATTTTAAGCCATATTTGACTTGAATTTCATGAAAAAAGCTTCAAATTGCGATATTTCTTTGCTCAAACGCCTTTATAGGTCCTCAAAGTGCTATATTTGATGATTAAAAGATGAATTTGTAATAAAATAGACGAAATTTGGAGTTTTTTCGAGAAATATGGTCATTTTAAGCCATATTTGACTTGAATTTCATGAAAAAAGCTTCAAATTGCGATATTTCTTTGCTCAAACGCCTTTATAGGTCCTCAAAGTGCTATATTTGATGATTAAAAGATGAATTTGTAATAAAATAGACGAAATTTGGAGTTTTTCGAGAAATATGGTCATTTTAAGCCATATTTGACTTGAATTTCATGAAAAAAGCTTCAAATTGCGATATTTCTTTGCTCAAACGCCTTTATAGGTCCTCAAAGTGCTATATTTGATGATTAAAAGATGAATTTGTAATAAAATAGACGAAATTTGGAGTTTTTCGAGAAATATGGTCATTTTAAGCCATATTTGACTTGAATTTCATGAAAAAAGCTTCAAATTGCGATATTTCTTTGCTCAAACGCCTTTATAGGTCCTCAAAGTGCTATATTTGATGATTAAAAGATGAATTTGTAATAAAATAGACGAAATTTGGAGTTTTTTCGAGAAATATGGTCATTTTAAGCCATATTTGACTTGAATTTCATGAAAAAAGCTTCAAATTGCGATATTTCTTTGCTCAAACGCCTTTATAGGTCCTCAAAGTGCTATATTTGATGATTAAAAGATGAATTTGTAATAAAAATATGGTCATTTAAGCCATATTTGACTTGAATTTCATGAAAAAAGCTTCAAATTGCGATATTTCTTTGCTCAAACGCCTTTATAGGTCCTCAAAGTGCTATATTTGATGATTAAAAGATGAATTTGTAATAAAATAGACGAAATTTGGAGTTTTTCGAGAAATATGGTCATTTTAAGCCATATTTGACTTGAATTTCATGAAAAAAGCTTCAAATTGCGATATTTCTTTGCTCAAACGCCTTTATAGGTCCTCAAAGTGCTATATTTGATGATTAAAAGATGACATTTTAAGCCATATTTGACTTGAATTTCATGAAAAGCTTCAAATTTCTGCGTTTTGATTTATATAACGGAGAAATCACTCATCTCAATCACATTTATATCAATTTCATTTTTAAACTGGACTTTGTGATATATGGTCTATACTGATAATTATATAAGCTGGACACTTCAATCTCACGCCTGATTTCTGTATTACTACTGAGTCTCTTTTGTCATTGGAAAACAAGTGCAAGAAGATTTTAGACTCGTAAAGATAATGTGCTTCTCTTTTCTCGATATTTTGTTCCACAAAGCATATTCCATTCTGATATTACACATAAATAGTTTTTGAACTGAGTGGTCTAATAAAATAAATAATTGCAATTAATTAATCAGTGATGGAAAAGAGTTATGTTTCTAATCAATTCTCCCTTCGTTGAAATTCTTGAAGTCTGTTCCTTTCAAAGTCGTCTTTTGTTTTCGTCTCTTATTCAGGGAAAATATTTTCTGTCCGTTTCCTTCATGTATATATGGCAAAAATCCCTTGGGCAGGACAGGGCTACTTCTCTTCTCAACACATAGAA
The DNA here is from genome assembly GCF_016086655.4 of Lepeophtheirus salmonis. Taxonomy (NCBI): domain Eukaryota; kingdom Metazoa; phylum Arthropoda; class Copepoda; order Siphonostomatoida; family Caligidae; genus Lepeophtheirus; species Lepeophtheirus salmonis. Next base: position 4,385 of record NW_027291018.1, on the reverse strand, counting down.
GATTATTCAACCTCTCATTTTAATAATAGGATTATTCCAAATAATATAAAAACAGCCAAGACAGAAAGGAGACTGTGTATTATTATATTTATCAAAATCCAAAAATCATGGTACTGTATATGATTTGTTTATTTTATTTTTCATTAAATGGGATATTAATTAAAGCATTCAGAACCTCATATTATTTATAATATATCCAGGATCAATATTGAAATCTTATGCAACTATTTTGATTATAGTCCAGTTCTCCTCGTCCTAGCAGTAGAAACATGAAGGATGTGCAAAAAGGTGTGGTTTTGTCCAACTAAATTATATACTAATGCCACATAACTCAAAATTACATTTCATCTCAATTTTAAAACTGGTAAATGGATGACATTGTTTAGAATATGATCTTAATGAAATTATATATATATATATATCACATGTCGACAAAAATAACAACAGCAAAGATGACGATAGTAGTGATAAAAATAATGAGGAAATGTAAAAAAAAGGGTCTACAAAAGTAATTGCTAATTTGATCTACTGAAGTGTAGTAGTAACATCATTTCTTCTCAAGGAAACAAAGATACTGTACATTTTCATCTATTGATTTTACAATATTTACAAAAACGAATCAGCCTCAATTCATTTACCAGAGTCATGGAATATTACAGTTAATTTAAATGCAATATTTGTGGATAGTACTATAAATTTGCACAAATGAAATGGATCAAATTGACACACTTTTTGGGCACTACTTAGGAGTCGTATTATTGGGACCATGGAATATAAAAGCCCATTTAATTTATGCATAACCGTTTAAAAGGAATTAAACTTTGAACGATGAAATAGATCAAACCAGCATGTTATTTGTGCGCTATGTTCAGAAGACTACCATGATTACAATTGTAGTAACACAAATCATCTTGCAGCCTCAGTTTTCAGATAATCACTTTTTATGCATGTATCATAATAAACAAGTGCTTCTGTAGCGAACATGCTCCATCACCAAATATTGTCTTCCTCCCTTCGTTTTTTTATCAATTAAACCCTTTTATTATTAAGACGGAGGATTTTAAAGAACTGTATAAATATAAAGAATTACTATAAAAGGTCATATGTAAATAAATTAAGAAACATAAATAAATACATTATCAAACTTATTAGATTCACCACTATTGGTTTATTTCCTTGTCCTCACACGTACTAAACTTCTATTGTATTTTTAGTTTTTGATGATCACTAATTGTCAAAACTGATTCAGGAAACAAAATTTTCTATCTAAAAAATATTTAGTGATTGATGGAATTTAATGAAACATTGGCAGTGAATATACAAACACTAAAGTTTACTAGATCCAGCCTGTTAATGACTGTGGATATCCAGAACTTGGAGAAAATCAACTTTTGGAAAGAAAAGAAAAAATCCGCTTAATACAGTGGTACTCAAATGGGCGTATGTGTACCCCTTGAGATACTTCAGGGGTAAAAGATTTTGAAAACATATTTTACAACTGATACATTACTAAAGCTAAAAATATTTTTCACTGATTAGGAGGTACATATGAAATCATGGAAATATAAAATATTTTAAAAGGGGTACATCACTGAAAGAAGTTTGAGAATCCCTGCTCTAATACAATCATAATCGACTTTTTAAACAGAGTTTTGTGCTTACAAAAAAGTGTATTCGTAGATAAATGTATTATTTATTACTCATCAACTATCTAAATTTGTAATTAAGAAACAAAACTTTGCAACTCCAATAATGTTTGCTATAATTTTATAAAATTTTGCCAGTTTATAAACAAAAGCCTATAGTTTCCCAGATCCTACACGTAATTTTTTATTTTTCTATCTTGTTAAAAGATATAAGTAAAATGCTATAAAAATAAAATTCATTTGTCGATAGAGTTCATGAAACGCACTATCAACTCCTCCAATTCAACTAGAATCGTGATTTCTTTAAATCTGCAGTTGTAGATTAGCCAAATAATTTTAGCAAGTGTTGCCTCCACTTTATATTCGGGTTTCACTCCAATCGAGGGAGAGACAAACAGTCTGTGGACGAGAGTTTCTTTCCATACTTTTCTGAGATGAGATTGTCAACCATTTTTATACTAGGAATCATTTTTTGACAATAGTAGTGAAGATGAAATGAGGTTTTTATGAGGTCTTGCAAAAGAATCTGAGAATGTTTTCACTGTTTGATTTGCTTTCGTATAGATTTGCTACTATGTCCAAATTTTTGTGGTCAATTTGAATGATTTGAAGACATATTTCTTGTGAAATATAACTGTTGCCTCCAGTCGTCTCTTCACTAATCTTGCAGGTACCATCCTTATCTTTGTTCAATTAAGAAATGATCTTACCCTTTATTTACCGAAGATGTCCAAAAGGTGACAAAATTAACTTCTTTTTTTTAAATTCGAACTTTCAAAAGTCGATTTTAAATGTATTAGAGTGATTGAAACTAAACAATTTACATAGAGCTGTAGCTGGGTTAATGAAGAATTGTTAGCTAAGAAAAATAATTATTAAATTTGCAGAGTAAGTAGCGGTAGAATACGTGTCTTCATATAATTTTTAGAAAAACTTATTAAAGTAAGTATGATAACTTTATTGTATCTGTGTTTGTAACACGATTTCCACGGTTTATTAAAAAGATGCATTCATGTTTATACTTAAATGTGAGTTTTTTTGTTTAATGAAAACCGGAATTACTGGAGGTGTGACGGAGATAAAAAAATGTGTGTAAGTTGCTCGGGTCATATGACATATTTATCAAAAAATTAATGATGTTTTACGCCTCTTGTCTAATAAATGTAGATCTTCTTTATTTTTTGGTCATTATCTTCAAGTTGTGTGCGTAATAATAAAGTCTCATGATGAGATGCGACATCAACAACTTGTTTATAAAAGTAAATTTTGTAAACAAAACATCAACTTTGTTTCGCGTACTCTTGCAAGATTTTTTTAGTATGATGCAATACGCATAAACTGTTGAAAATGAAAGAGATATGAAAATTGCTAATGTGATTTTTAATTCATTAAATAAGTAAATAAGAGAGATATATTTTTGATTCCCATTTGACAGTAAGCAAGTCCTTATTTTTACCTAAATCTTTGGCTGGCTCTCAGGAGAGTCTATATCTGCCTGTTACCATTGCCTCTACAGAAACGAGCTTTTCCATGCTCAAATAGATTAAAACAGGAAGAGAAAACGTTGTTTCAAAAAAGGATTGCTTTTGTACATAAACAGTCACCTTTAGTATATCTACGTACCAGGAAAATTATTTGATTTGATAAAAGATTATAGGTAATAATCTAATTAATTATTGAACTTACCGACTTTTTATTTGTGAATCTATCTCAATCAATGTATAGAATTATCAAAGAACAAGATAATCTAACTTTGATAGTACATAGAATCAAAATGTGAAAACGGTCAGAATTTCGTAACTCCAAAATTTGAATTGATTAATTTCTAATTTAGCTTCATAGTAGTGAAATGAAATAATGACCATCCATAGAGTATTCATTTTTTGCAGGATTTTTAATTCTTTATTGCATAGTTTGGTTGTAGCTTGTATAAGCACATTGTACAAGTTACGCTTTATTTCATTACAAAATCAATCATATTAATTAAAAACTATAATTCAATGTTATCATTTAATTTTGATTACTAAAATTATGCATTTATTATGTATTTACGAGTACTATATCGGCGGGCATTTGAATTTGTATTTATACCAAATTATTTCAATAGTAATCTCAGTTTTTGGTGGCAACATGCTCGTATTTCTTAGATAACACATTTTATCGGGTTAAGAAGTTACGTGAAAATCAATACTTTTTTGCTAAAACGTCGTCTATTGAAAGTAGTTATAGAAATATGTAATCATTAATCAACAATCGTTACAATTAATACATAAACTATTTCTTGTAACTATCAAGAAAGAACAATAATTGTACAAATTTAGAATTTTCATATGGATTTTCATTAGATATTATTTTGATTTAATTCAAATATCAGTTTTTATCATTAGCATCAAGTAGTATTCAATGCAGGTGTTAAGTATTTTTTAGCCTTTAAAACTTTTGATGCTTTGTTTTTTTTTTTTTACTTTTTTCCATAATTTGATTGAATTACTCCGCTCCATAATTTGATTGAATTACCTTTTTTTGCTAGAAAATAAATTCTGCACTCTTATGTGGGATGACAAATGATACACAAGTATTTTTTCTATAGCTTAGAACCTTTATTTGATTCAAGAGACTTATATTGGCTCTGATATGGCCCCTTTCAAATAAAATATATCAATTTCTCAAATTTTTATTGTGAGGATTGATTTTGGTTACTTCAAGTGTAATTTGCAGCCCCTCCACAGGGTTGATAAA